>NC_134405.1:157303409-157310909 GCF_038048845.1 Mixophyes fleayi
CAGGGTTGTGCCTGGTTAGTACTTGGATGGGAGACCACCTGGGAATACCAGGTGCTGTATGCCTTTTTTATTTTCTCTCTTGTTCCAGCTTCCATCAATGCTGGTTTTGAGATGTATAAGAGATGTAGGTCACTAGGAAACCCATACCTACAGCCTCACCACCCTGAACAAGCCTGAACTTGGAAACTAAACAAGGTCGGGCCTGGTTAGTACTTGGATGGTAGACCACCTGGGAGTTCCAGGTGCTGTCTGCCTTTTTTTTTTCTCTCTTGTTCTGGCTTCCTTCAATGCTGGTTTGAAATGTATAAGAGATGTAGGTCATTAGGAAACCAATACCTACAGCCACACCACCCTGAACAAGCCCAATCTCGTCTGATCTTGGAAGCTAAGCAGGGCCGGGCCTGGTTAGTACTTGGATGGGAGACCACCTGGGAATACCAAGTGCTGTAGGCCTTTTTTTTTTCTCTCTTGTTTCCGGCTTCCATCAATGCTGGTTTTGAGATGTATAAGAGATGTAGGTCATTAGGAAACCAATACCTACAGCCACACAACCCTGAACAAGCCCAATCTTGTCTGATCTTGGAAGCTAAGCAGGGTTGGGCCTGGTTAGTACTTGGATGGGAGACCACCTGGGAATTTCAGGTGCTGTAGGCCTTTTTCTTCTTTTCTCTTGTGCCGGCTTACTTCAATGCTGGTTTTCAGATGTATAAGAGATGTAGGTCATTAGGAAACCAATACCTACAGCCATACCACCCTAAACAAGCCCAATCTCATCTGATCTTGGAAGCTAAGCAGGGCCGGGCCTGGTTAGTACTTGGAGGGGAGACCACCTGGGAATTTCAGGTGCTGTAGGCCTTTTTCTTCTTCTCTCTTGTGCCGGCTTCCTTCAATGCTGGTTTTGAGATGTATAAGAGATGTAGGTCATTAGTAAAAAAATATGAACAGCCACACCACCCTTAACAATTCCAATTCCGTCTGATCTTGGAAACTAAGCAGGGCCAGGCCTGTTTAGTACTTGGAAGAGAGACCACCTGGGAATACCAGGTGCTGTAGGCCTTTTTTTTTTTCTCTCTTTTTCCGGCTTCCTTCAATGCTGGTTTTGAGATGTATAAGAGATGTAGGTCATTAGGGAACCAATACCTACAGCCACACCACCCTGAACAAGCCTAATCTCATCTGATCTTGGAAGCTAAGCAGCGCCGGGACTGGTTAGTACTTGGATGGGAGACCACCTGGGAATACCAGGTGCTGTAGGCCTTTTTTATTCTCTCTTGTTCCGGCTTCCTTCAATGCTGGTTTTGAGATGTATAAGAGATGTAGGTCATTAGGAAACCAATACCTACAGCCACACCACCCTGAACAAGCCTAATCTCATCTGATCTTGGAAGCTAATCAGGGCCAGGCCTGGTTAGTACTTGGGTGGGAGATCAACTGGGAATACCAGGTGCTGTAGGCCTTTTTTTTTATTATCTCTTGTTCCGTCTTCCTTCAATGCTGGTTTTGAAATGTATAAGAGATGTAGGTCATTAGGAAACCAATACCTACAGCCACACCACCCTGCACAAGCCCAATCTCAGCTGATCTTGGAAGCTAAGCAGGGCTGGGCCTGGTTAGAACTTGGATGGGAGACCACCTGGGAATATTAGGTGCTGTAGGCCTTTTTCTTCTTCTCTCTTGTGCCGGCTTCCTTCAATGCTGGTTTTGAGATTTATAAGAGATGAAGGTCATTATTAAAAAAATATGAACAGCCACACCACACTGAACAATTCCAATTCCGTCTGATCTGATAAACTAAGCAGGGCTGGGCCTGGTTAGTACTTTGATGAGAGACCACTTGGGAATACCAGGTGCTGTAGGACTTTTTTTTTCTCTCTTGTTTCGGCTTCCTTCAATGCTGATTTTGAGATGTATAAGAGATGTAGGTCATTAGGAAACCAATACCTACAGCCACACCAACCTGAACAAGCCCAATTCCGTCTGATCTTGTAAACTAAGCAGGGCCGGGCCTGTTTAGTACTTGGATGAGAGACCACCTGGGAATATCAGGTGCTGTAGGCCTTTTTTTTTTCTCTCTTGTTCCGGCTTCCTTCAATGCTGTTTTTTTAGATGTATAAGAGATGTAGGTCATTAGGAAACCAATACCTACAGCCACACCACCCTGAACAAGCCCAATCTTGTCTGATCTTGGAAGCTAAGCAGGGTTGGGCCTGGTTAGTACTTGGATGGGAGACCACCTGGGAATACCAGGTGCTGTAGGCCTTTTTTTTTTATTATCTCTTGTTCCGACTTCCTTCAATGCTGGTTTTGAAATGTATAAGAGATGTAGGTCATTAGGAAACCAATACCTACAGCCACACCACCCTGCACAAGCCCAATCTCATCTGATCTTGAAAGCTAATTAGGGCCAGGCCTGGTTAGTACTTGGATGGGAGACCACCTGGGAATACCAGGTGCTGTGGGCCTTTTTTTTTTATTATCTCTTGTTCCGGCTTCCATCAATGCTGGTTTTGAGATGTATAAGAGATGTAGGTCACTAGGGAACCCATACCTACAGCCACACCACCCTTAACAAGCCTGATCTTGGAAGCTAAACAAGGTCGGGCCTGGTTATTACTTGGAGGGGAGACCACCTGGGAATTTCAGGTGCTGTAGGCCTTTTTCTTCTTCTCTCTTGTGCCGGCTTCCTTCAATGCTGGTTTTGAGATGTATAAGAGATGTAGGTCATTAGTAAAAAAATATGAACAGCCACACCACCCTTAACAATTCCAATTCCGTCTGATCTTGGAAACTAAGCAGGGCCAGGCCTGTTTAGTACTTGGAAGAGAGACCACCTGGGAATACCAGGTGCTGTAGGCCTTTTTTTTTTTCTCTCTTTTTCCGGCTTCCTTCAATGCTGGTTTTGAGATGTATAAGAGATGTAGGTCATTAGGGAACCAATACCTACAGCCACACCACCCTGAACAAGCCTAATCTCATCTGATCTTGGAAGCTAAGCAGCGCCGGGACTGGTTAGTACTTGGATGGGAGACCACCTGGGAATACCAGGTGCTGTAGGCCTTTTTTATTCTCTCTTGTTCCGGCTTCCTTCAATGCTGGTTTTGAGATGTATAAGAGATGTAGGTCATTAGGAAACCAATACCTACAGCCACACCACCCTGAACAAGCCTAATCTCATCTGATCTTGGAAGCTAATCAGGGCCAGGCCTGGTTAGTACTTGGGTGGGAGATCAACTGGGAATACCAGGTGCTGTAGGCCTTTTTTTTTATTATCTCTTGTTCCGTCTTCCTTCAATGCTGGTTTTGAAATGTATAAGAGATGTAGGTCATTAGGAAACCAATACCTACAGCCACACCACCCTGCACAAGCCCAATCTCAGCTGATCTTGGAAGCTAAGCAGGGCTGGGCCTGGTTAGAACTTGGATGGGAGACCACCTGGGAATATTAGGTGCTGTAGGCCTTTTTCTTCTTCTCTCTTGTGCCGGCTTCCTTCAATGCTGGTTTTGAGATTTATAAGAGATGAAGGTCATTATTAAAAAAATATGAACAGCCACACCACACTGAACAATTCCAATTCCGTCTGATCTGATAAACTAAGCAGGGCTGGGCCTGGTTAGTACTTTGATGAGAGACCACTTGGGAATACCAGGTGCTGTAGGACTTTTTTTTTCTCTCTTGTTTCGGCTTCCTTCAATGCTGATTTTGAGATGTATAAGAGATGTAGGTCATTAGGAAACCAATACCTACAGCCACACCAACCTGAACAAGCCCAATTCCGTCTGATCTTGGAAACTAAGCAGGGCCGGGCCTGTTTAGTACTTGGATGAGAGACCACCTGGGAATATCAGGTGCTGTAGGCCTTTTTTTTTTCTCTCTTGTTCCGGCTTCCTTCAATGCTGTTTTTTTAGATGTATAAGAGATGTAGGTCATTAGGAAACCAATACCTACAGCCACACCACCCTGAACAAGCCCAATCTTGTCTGATCTTGGAAGCTAAGCAGGGTTGGGCCTGGTTAGTACTTGGATGGGAGACCACCTGGGAATACCAGGTGCTGTAGGCCTTTTTTTTTTATTATCTCTTGTTCCGACTTCCTTCAATGCTGGTTTTGAAATGTATAAGAGATGTAGGTCATTAGGAAACCAATACCTACAGCCACACCACCCTGCACAAGCCCAATCTCATCTGATCTTGAAAGCTAATTAGGGCCAGGCCTGGTTAGTACTTGGATGGGAGACCACCTGGGAATACCAGGTGCTGTGGGCCTTTTTTTTTTATTATCTCTTGTTCCGGCTTCCATCAATGCTGGTTTTGAGATGTATAAGAGATGTAGGTCACTAGGGAACCCATACCTACAGCCACACCACCCTTAACAAGCCTGATCTTGGAAGCTAAACAAGGTCGGGCCTGGTTATTACTTGGATGGGAGACCACCTGGGAATACCAGGTGCTGTAGGCCTTTATTTTTTCTCTCTTGTTCCGGCTTTCTTCAATGCTGGTTTTGAGATGTATAAGAGATGTAGGTCATTAGGAAACCAATACCTACAGCCACACAACCCTGAACAAGCCCAATCTTGTCTGATCTTGGAAGCTAAGCAGGGTTGGGCCTGGTTAGTACTTGGATGGGAGACCACCTGGGAATTTCAGGTGCTGTAGGCCTTTTTTTTTCTCTCTTGTTTCGGCTTCCTTCAATGCTGATTTTGAGATGTATAAGAGATGTAGGTCATTAGTAAACCAATACCTACAGCCACACCAACCTGAACAAGCCCAATTCCGTTTGATCTTGGAAACTAAGCAGGGCCGGGCCTGTTTAGTACTTGGATGAGAGACCACCTGGGAATATCAGGTGCTGTAGGCCTTTTTTTTTTATTATCTCTTGTTCCGACTTCCTTCAATGCTGGTTTTGAAATGTATAAGAGATGTAGGTCATTAGGAAACCAATACCTACAGCCACACCACCCTGCACAAGCCCAATCTCATCTGATCTTGAAAGCTAATTAGGGCCAGGCCTGGTTAGTACTTGGATGGGAGACCACCTGGGAATACCAGGTGCTGTAGGCCTTTTTTTTTTATTATCTCTTGTTCCGACTTCCTTCAATGCTGGTTTTGAAATGTATAAGAGATGTAGGTCATTAGGAAAAAAATACCTACAGCCACACCACCCTGAACAAGCCCAATCTTGTCTGATCTTGGAAGCTAAGCAGGGGTGGGCCTCATTAGTACTTGGATGGGAGACCATCTGGGAATACCAGGTGCTGTAGGCCTTTTTTTTCATTATCTCTTGGTCCGGCTTCCTTCAATGCTGGTTTTGAGATGTATAAGAGATGTAGGTCATTAGGAAACCAATACCTACAGCCATACCACCCTAAACAAGCCCAATCTCATCTGATCTTGGAAGCTAAGCAGGGCCAGACCTGGTTAGTACTTGGAGGGGAGACCACCTGGGAATTTCAGGTGCTGTATGCCTTTTTCTTCTTCTCTCTTGTGCCGGCTTCCTTCAATGCTGGTTTTGAGATGTATAAGAGATGTAGGTCATTAGTAAAAAAATATGAACAGCCACACCACCCTTAACAATTCCAATTCCGTCTGATCTTGGAAACTAAGCAGGGCCAGGCCTGTTTAGTACTTGGAAGAGAGACCACCTGGGAATACCAGGTGCTGTAGGCCTTTTATTTTTTCTCTCTTTTTCCGGCTTCCTTCAATGCTGGTTTTGAGATGTATAAGAGATGTAGGTCATTAGGGAACCAATACCTACAGCCACACCACCCTGAACAAGCCTAATCTCGTCTGATCTTGGAAGCTAAGCAGGGCCGGGACTGGTTAGTACTTGGATGGGAGACCACCTGGGAATACCAGGTGCTGTAGGCCTTTTTTATTCTCTCTTGTTCCGGCTTCCTTCAATGCTGGTTTTGAGATGTATAAGAGATGTAGGTCATTAGGAAACCAATACCTACAGCCACACCACCCTGAACAAGCCTAATCTCATCTGATCTTGGAAGCTAATCAGGGCCAGGCCTGGTTAGTACTTGGGTGGGAGATTACCTGGGAATACCAGGTGCTGTAGGCCGTTTTTTTATTATCTCTTGTTCCGGCTTCCTTCAATGCTGGTTTTGAAATGTATAAGAGATGTAGGTCATTAGCAAACCAATACCTACAGCCACACCACCCTGCACAAGCCCAATCTCAGCTGATCTTGGAAGCTAAGCAGGGCTGGGCCTGGTTAGAACTTGGATGGGAGACCACCTGGGAATATTAGGTGCTGTAGGCCTTTTTTTTCTCTCTTTTTCCGACTTCCATCAATGCTGGTTTTGAGATGTATAAGAGATGTAGGTCATTAGGAAACCAATACCTACAGCCACACCACCCTGAACAAGCCTGATCTTGAAAGCTAATTAGAGCCAGGCCTGGTTAGTACTTGGATGGGAGACCACCTGGGAATACCAGGTGCTGTAGGCCTTTTTTTTTTCTCTCTTGTTCCGGCTTCCTTCAATGCTGGTTTTGAGATGTATAAGAGATGTAGGTCATTAGAAAATGAAGACTTACAGCCACACCACCCTGAACAAGCCCAATCTCATCTGATTTTGGAAGCTAAGCAGGGTTGGGCCTGGTTAGTACTTGGATGGGAGACCACCTGGGAATACCAGGTGCTGTAGGCATTTTTTTTTTCTTCTCTCTTGTTCCAGCTTCCTTCAATACTGGTTTTGAGATGTATAAGAGATGGAGATCATTAGGAAACAAATACCTACAGCCACTTTACCCTGAACAAGCATGATCTTGGAAGCTAAGCAGCGCTGGGCCTGGTTAGTACTTGGATGGGAAACCCCCTGGGAGTTCCAGGTGCTATCGTCCTTTTTTTTTTCTCTCTTGTTCCGGCTTCCATCAATGCTGGTTTTGAGATGTATAAGAGACGTAGGTTATTAGGAAACCAGAACCTACAGCCACTTAACCCTGAGCAAGCCTGATCTTGGAAGCTAAGCAGGGCTGGGCCTGGTTAGTACTTGGATTGGAACCCACTGGGAGTTCCAGATGCTGTCACCCTTTTTTTTTTTCTCTCTTGTGCCGGCTTACTTCAATGCTGGTTTTCAGATGTATAAGAGATGTAGGTCATTAGAAAACCAATACCTAGAGCCACACCACCCTGAACAAGCCCAATCTTGTCTGATCTTGGAAGCTAAGCAGGGTTGGGCCTCGTTAGTACTTGGATGGGAGACCACCTGGGAATACCAGGTGCTGTAGGCCTTTTTTTTCATTATCTCTTGTTCCGGCTTCCTTCAATGCTGGTTTTGAGATGTATAAGAGATGTAGGTCATTAAGAAACCAATATCTACAGCCATACCACCCTAAACAAGCCCAATCTCATCTGATCTTGGAAGCTAAGCAGGGCCAGGCCTGGTTAGTACTTGGAGGGGAGACCACCTGGGAATTTCAGGTGCTGTAGGCCTTTTTCTTCTTCTCTCTTGTGCCGGCTTCCTTCAATGCTGGTTTTGAGATGTATAAGAGATGT
>NC_134405.1:157340909-157343409 GCF_038048845.1 Mixophyes fleayi
CCTGGGAGTTCCAGGTGCTGTCTGCCTTTTTTTTTTCTCTCTTGTTCCGGCTTCCTTCAATGCTGGTTTTGAGATGTATAAGAGATGTAGGTCTTTAGGAAACCAATACCTACAGCCACACCACCCTGAATAAGCCTGATCTTGGAAGCTAAGTAGGGCCAGGCCTGGTTAGTACTTGGATGGTAGACCACCTGGGAGTTCCAGGTGCTGTCTGCCTTTTTTTTTTCTCTCTTGTTCCGGCTTCCTTCAAGGCTGGTTTGAAATGTAAAAGAGATGTAGGTCATTAGGAAACCAATACCTACAGCCACACCACCCTGAACAAGCCCAATCTCGTCTGATCTTGGAAGCTAAGCAGGGCTGGGCCTGGTTAGTACTTGGATGGGAGACCACCTGGGGATACCAGGTGCTGTAGGCCTTTTTTTTTCTCTCTTGTTCCAGCTTCCATTAATTCTGGTTTTGAGATGTATAAGAGATGTAGGTCATTAGGAAACCAATACCTACAGCTGCACCACCCTCAACAAGCCTGATCTTGGAAGCTGGCAGGGCCTGGTTTGTACTTGGATGGTAGACCACCTGGGAGTTCCAGGTGCTGTCTGCCTTTTTTTTCTCTCTTGTTCCGGCTTCCTTCAATGCTGGTTTGAAATGTATAAGAGATGTAGGTCATTAGGAAACCAATACCTACAGCCACACCACCCTGAACAAGCCCAATCTCGTCTGATCTTGGAAGCTAAGCAGGGCCGGGCCTGTTAGTACTTGGATGGGAGACCACCCTGGGGATACCAGGTGCTGTAGGCCTTTTTTTTTTCTCTCTTGTTCCAGCTTCCATTAATGCTGGTTTTCAGATGTATAAGAGATGCAGGTCATTAAGAAACCAAATACCTACAGCCACACCACTGTGAACAAGCCCAATCTTGTCTGATCTTGGATTGCTAAGCAGGGTTGGGCCTGGTTAGTACTTGGATGGGAGACCACCTGGGAATACAGGTGCTGTAGGCCTTTTTTTTTCTCTCTTGTTCCGGCTTCCTTCAATGCTGGTTTTGAGATGTATAAGAGATGTAGGTCATAAGGAAACCAAACCTACAGTCACACCACCCTGAACAAGCCTGATCTTGGAAGCTAAGTAGGGCCAGCCCTGGTTAGTACTTGGATGGTAGACCACCTGGGAGTTCCAGGTGCTGTCTGCCTTTTTTTTTTCTCTCTTGTTCTGGCTTCCTTCAAGGCTGGTTTGAAATGTAAAAGAGATGTAGGTCATTAGAAACCAATACCTACAGCCACACCACCCTGAACAAGCCCAATCTCGTCTGATCTTGGAAGCTAAGCAGGGCCCGGCCTGGTTAGTACTTGGATGGGAGACCACCTGGGGATACCAGGTGCTGTAGGCCTTTTTTTTTTCTCTCATGTTCCAGCTTCCATTAATGCTGGTTTTGAGATGTATAAGAGATGTAGGTCATTAGGAAACCAATACCTACAGCCGCACCACCCTCAACAAGCTGATCTTGGAAGCTAAGCAGGGTAGGGCCTGGTTTCTACTTGGATGGTAGACCACCTGGGAGTTCCAGGTGCTGTCTGCCCTTTTTTTTTCTCTCTTGTTCCGGCTTCCTTCAATGCTGGTTTGAAATGTATAAGAGATGTAGGTCATTAGGAAACCAATACTTACAGCCACTCCACCCTGAACAAGCCCAATCCCATCTGATCTTGGAAGCTAAGCAGGGTTGTGCCTGGTTAGTACTTGGATGGGAGACCACCTGGTAATACCAGGTGCTGTAGGCCTTTTTTTTTTTCTCTCTTGTTCCAGCTTCCTTCAATGCTGTTTTGAGATGTATAAGAGATGTAGGTCATAAGGAAACCAATACCTACAGCCACACCACCCTCAACAAGCCTGATCTTGGAAGATAAGCAGGGTTGGGCCTGGTTAGTACTTGGATGAGAGACCACCTGGAATACCAGGTGCTGTGGGCCTTTTTTTTATTATCTCTTGTTCCGGCTTCCTTCAATGCTGGTTTTGAGATGTATAAGAGATGTAGGTCACTAGGAAATCCATACCTACAGCCACACCACCCTGAACAAGCCTGAACTTGGAAACTAAACAAGGTCGGGCCTGGTTAGTACTTGGATGGGAGACCACCTGGGAATACCAGGTGCTGTAGGCCTTTTTTTTTCCTCTCTTGTTCCGGCTTCCTTCAATGCTGGTTTTGAGATGTATAAGAGATGTAGGTCATTAGGAAACCAATACCTACAGCCACACCACCCTGAACAAGCCTGATCTTGGAAGCTAAGTAGGGCCAGCCTGGTTAGAACTTGGATGGTAGACCACCTGGGAGTTCCAGGTGCTGTCTGCCTTTTTTTTTTCTCTCTTGTTCCGGCTTCCTTCAAGGCTGGTTTTGAGATGTATAAGAGATGTAGGTCATTAGAAAACCAATACTTACAGCCACTCCACCCTGAACAAGCCCAATCCCATCTGATCTTGGAAGCTAAGCAGGGTTGTGCCTGGTTAGTACTT
>NC_134405.1:157395909-157398409 GCF_038048845.1 Mixophyes fleayi
TTTTTTGTTTTTCTCTCTTGTGCCTGCTTCCTTCAATGCTGGTTTTGAGATGTATAAGAGATGTAGGTCATTAAAAAACCAATACCTACAGCCACACCACCCTGAACAAGCCCAATCTCATCTGATCTTGGAAGCTAAGCAGGGTTGGGCTTGGTTAGTACTTGGATGGGAGACCACCTGAGAATATCAGGTGCTGTAGGCCTTTTTTTTTTCTCTCTTGTTCCGGCTTCCTTCAATGCTGCTTTTGAGATGTATAAGAGATGTAGGTCATTAAGAAACCAATACCTACAGCCACACCACCCTGAACAAGCCAGATCTTGGAAGCTAAGCAGGGTTGGGCCTGGTTAGTATTTGGATAGGAGACTACCTGGGAATACCAGGTGCTGTAGTCCTTTTTTTTTTTCTCTTTTGTTCCGGCTTCCTTCAATGCTGGTTTTCAGATGTATAAGAGATGTAGGTCATTAGGAAACTAATACCTATGGCCACACCCCCCTGAACAAGCCCAATCTCATCTGATCTTGGAAGCTAAGCAGGGCCGGGTTTGGTTAGTACTTGGATTGGAGACCACCTGGGAATACCAGGTGCTGTAGGCCTTTTTTTTTTCTCTCTTGTTCCGGCTTCCTTCAATGCTGGTTTTGAGATGTATAAGAGATGTAGGTCATTAGAAAACCAATACCTACATCCACACCACCCTGAACAAGCCCAATCTCGTCTGATCTTGAAAGCTAAGCAGGGCCGGGCCTGGTTAGTACTTGGATGGGAGACCACCAGGTAATATCAGGTACTGTTGCCCTTTTTTTTTTATTATCTCTTGTTCCGGCTTCCTTCAATGCTGATTTTGAGATGTATAAGAGATGTAGGTCATTATGAAACCAATACCTAGAGCCACACCACCCTGAAAAAGCCCAATCTCATCTGATCTTGGAAGCTAAGCAGGTCCAGGCCTGGTTAGTACTTGGATGGGAGACCACCTGGGAATACCAGGTGCTAGAGGCCATATTTTTTTCTCTCTTGTTCCGGCTTCCTTCAATGCTGGTTTTGAGATGTATAAGAGATGTAGTTCATTAGGAAACCAATACCTACAGCCACACCACCCTAAACAAGCCTGAACTTGGAAGCTAAGCAGGGCCAGGCCTGGTTAGGACTTGGATGGGAGACCACCTGGGAATACCAGGTGCTGTAGGCCATTTGTTTTTTCTCTCTTGTTCCAGCTTCCTTCAATGCTGGTTTTGAGATGTATAAGAGATGTAGGTCATTATGAAACCAATACCTATAGCCACACCACCCTGAACAAGCCCAATCTCGTCTGATCTTGGAAGCTAAGCAGGGCTGGCGCCTGGTTAGTACTTGGATGGGAGACCACCTGGGAATACTAGGTGCTGTAGGCCTTTTGTTTTTTCTCTCTTGTTCCAGCTTCCTTCAATGCTGGTTTTGAGATGTATAAGAGATGTAGGTCATTAGGAAACCAATACCTACAGCCACACCACCCTGAACAAGCCCAATCTCGTCTGATCTTGAAAGCTAAGCAGGGCTGGCACCTCGTTAGTACTTGGATGGTAGACCATCTGGAAGTTCCGGGTGCTGTCGCCCTTTTTTTTTCTCTCTTGATCCGGCTTCCTTCAATGCTGGTTTGAAATGTATAAGAGATGTAGGTCATTATGAAACCAACACCTACAGCCACACCACCCTGAACAAGCCCACTCCCATCTGATCTTGGAAGCTAAGCAGGGCCAGGCCTGGTTAGTACTTGGATGGGAGACCACCTGGGAATCACAGGTGCTGTTGGCTTCTTTTTTTTTATTATCTCTTGTTCCGGCTTCCTTCAATGCTGGTTTTGAGATGTATAAGACATGTAGGTCATTATGAAAACAATACCTACAGCCACACCACCCTAAACAAGCCCAATCTCGTCTGATCTTGGAAGCTAAACAGGGCCGGGCCTGGTTAGTACTTGGATGAGAGAGCATCTGGGAATACCAGGTGCTGTCGGCCTTTTTTTTCTCTCTCTTGTTCCGGGTTCCTTCAATGCTGGTTTTGAGATGTATAAGAGATGTAGGTCATTAGGAAGCCAATACCTACAGCCACACCACCCTAAACAAGCCCAATCTCATCTGATCTTGGAAGCTAAGCAGCGTTGGGCCTGATTAGTACTTGGATGGGAGACCACCTGGGAATACCAGGTGCTGTATGCCTTTTTTTTTCCTCAATTGTTCCGGATTCCTTCAATGTTGGTTTTGAGATGTATAAGAGATGTAGGTCATTAGGAAACCAATACCTACAGCCACGACACCCTGAAAAAGCCTGATCTTGGAAGCTAAGCAGGTGTGGGCCTGTTTAGTAATTGGATGGGAGACTACCTGGGAATACCAGGTGCTGTAGGCTTTTTTTTTTTCTCTCTCGTTCCGACCTCCTTCAATGCTGGTTTTGAGATGTATAAGAGATGTAGGTCATTAGAAAACCAATACCTACAGCCACACCACCCTGAACAACCCCAATCTCA
>NC_134405.1:159175909-159448409 GCF_038048845.1 Mixophyes fleayi
CCTGTCTCCAATATTATTGAGTCTAATTGTGGGAATCCAATCTTGAAGGGCACACGCCAAATGTTTTTCTTGTCTACTTATTAAAATAGCTCTGAGTACGTTTGGCATGTCATTTGTCAATCATTTTGTCAGCATAATTAAACATAAATGTGTACATAATTGGTTGTTATGCAACAAATTACATCTCCCTGTGTTGAAAGTTTATATTGTAGCACAAAAATTACTTCAGTTTTTCCTGTCAGGAAATAGATTTTGTACAACAACTCATGTTCATATGCTACAAAATAAATTTTGTGCCACTAAAATTATACATACACTACCAACTTAGTTTTTCGTGTTACAAAGGTATTTGTATCACAGTGTTCTGGATTACAAAATTATTTTTGTACCAAAAAAGCAGTATGTGTTTCGAACCTGGCCTTGTATTACTAAAATAATTAGAAAAAGGACGTTGTGATCAGATGCTTAATGTAGTTTTCCTTTGAGGTGGAAATATACAATTGAGCTGTCTCAGTCCCCAATCCTAATAGTGTAGATCCACAAAAGATAGACCAACCTTCCCTCCAGTATTTAATGGAGGAATTTTATGAAGTGCACACAAAGCGTACCACAAAATGCCGAGTAAGGGTATCGGCCGCCTTAGGCTATTACAGCTGTAGCACACCCCCCCTCCTTCCCCCCAATATAGGCGCATAGGAATACTCCTGAATATGAGTATTCTCCAGCATTCAAATGTAGACAGATTGTGCATTCTATCTTACCTGGTCTTGCTCTGCTCTCTTGCCTGTTCTTGCAGCTTTGTTGTTATCTAGCTGTCTTGTGGAAAGTTGGAATCCTGTTTTGACAATATGCAGCAATTGTATTATAATGCAAAATGCTAACATACCCTGAATGATTAGGCTCTTTAGTCCATAAATAGTAGTCAATTATGGCCGGATAAAACTACCCCATAGCACAGGCATATGTAGGCAATAAAATATATGAAAATTGTTGTCAAAGAGCTATAATCAAATACATACCTCTATCAGCTCTACCTGACTAATATTTTACATTCTAGTGACCCTACAGACCACAGAGCGCATCCTCATAACCGCCACACAATAAAAATATCATGCCCTCCCAAAGCTGCTCTTTAGTTTTTAAATACCCACCTCAGCCATTTCATCGACCCCTTTTAGGCATTTCAGCTACCCCCTTCAGCCATCCTCCTCAGCAATTTCATCAGCCCCCTTCTTTTGCTCCATTTAGCGTTTTCACCTGCCGCCTTAAAGTTTTCATCTGCCCCCTTAGAGGATCACATGCCCCCTTAGTGTTTTCATATGCCCCCTTAACGTTACCACATGCCCCCTCCAGCATTCTAACCTGCACAACGCCCCCCCCCCCCCAGACTTTAGGACTTACATGTTGTTCTGGCGCAACAGTCTTCTCTTCAGCGCTATACATGACAGGAAGCCTGGCAAGCTGCCTGTCCGTGATGCTGCGGTGCTTCTTACTCTGGTCACGTGAGATATGGAAGTCCTGATCTCACGTGACAAGATTAAGAAGCGCCTCTGGCCACACTGACAGGCAGCTTGAAGCAATCACTGCCAGGCTGCCTGTCATGTAACAGTGAGAGTTGGGCCGTCCCCTTTAGACCAGGGGTGTTCCCGATAATTCCAGCCCGCTGCTATAATTATAAGATAAAAAACAAAGGAGGAGAAATGGAAATACCAGCATTGCTGCGCCCCCCAGCTTCCAGTGTGCTAGACTCCTAGGCTGCAGCCTGATCGGCCTATTGGTTGATCAGGCCCTGAAAGTGCGCCTAACATTCCTAATTTTAACCCATCGGTTTTCTTGTGACCTATTAAAAGATATAAAAAAGTTATTTTGAACATGTTTACAATTGTTTTTAAAATAAAGTTTTTTCTATTGATTGAAAATATATCCACTTCAAGTATATAATATATTTTTAAGATAACATGAATAGGAATGTATCTGACATTCAAAATATATACCCTAAAGTGTTTTAGACTGTCAAATGTTTAGAACACATATTGTTTACCCCATTTGTAATATATCAAATGACCCCTTGTATCAAAGTTATACAAATCCTTCATTTGAAACGTTCCTCTTGTGTTGAAACCTAAGCGGTTGATCATATACTAAAGGGCAAGTTACATTCCTCTTGGTACAAAATTACCACATTCCCATGGTTTTAAGCCAATTGCATCTACTGTTTTTTGTTCTCCAAATATACTGGGAGAAAACAAATTGCCAATTGTGGGAAACCTTTCAAAAACAAAGACCCTTCTGAAAAAACCCTCCCAATTATTCCTCAGACCTTAATACTGATAAGTGTTTGATTTAAAACCTCTGTACTGTGTAAAATCCTAAGAGGTTGATAATTTTACTGAAGGGCAAGTTGCACATTTCTTGCCACCACATAACCATATTTCCATGGTTTTAATCCAAGAGTGACTGACTACCTTTTTTTATTTTCACAACAATCCAACGCCTATCTATAATACTGATAGATGTTTTTGTAGAAATTTAACAAATCTTGTGATATTCTGAGCTGTAATGTTTGGTACACACCTATACAAACTTACTTTAGATGCAGTTTTTGTAATGATTTTGCCAACAGTTGAAAGTCCAGATGAGCATGTTGATGCCTACACATCTACACGATTTACCATCAGACCTGTGATTTCATCTCCCATAAAAAATCTGCTGATAAGACATTCCTTCATTGGTTGTGATTTTTAGGAAGTTTAGAAAACCAAATCAAATGATACGTTGTGTTTTGGTACGATGAAACATGATCGTGGGAGCTTACACACTCTTGCAATATCTGACCAATCAGTCGTGAATCATGTGATCTACATGATAACTGCATAGGTGTGTACCCAGCTTAAGCTGTGATGAATTGTGGACAGATTTGATCGGAAACCAATGTGTTGCTTTGTTGTGTTATTTATTAATTACAAGTTGTTTCCTAGTCTTTTTTAGTGAAACTTCTGTTTAAAATTTTATTGCACATTCCTCCTTAAGGTCAATTGAAGGTGTCCCAACCAGCGCTGTACCTGGTTAGGATAGACCCATTCACTGTGCTGTGTGAATGGGTCTATCCTAACAGGATAGTTTCCTAAGAATCCCTAAGACTCCCTTATCCAGCTGCTGCTTTTATAAATATATCAGATGTATCTCCTTTAATAGTATCTCAATATAAAGTCAGATCTAAAAAATGAATGACATTGTCATGGGACTCAATATTACATTTTTAAAGTTATCTCACTATCATTGTGCTAACTGTAAAAAAACCAACAAAAAAAAAACCACCCAGATCATCCAATGTCCGACCCCAAACAAAAACTAAATAATCTGTAAATCTGTGATAAGTGATAATATTGGACATAGAGGGGTTTCATCTCGAAATATTTGTCACATTTCACACCAACCCATGTTAAGATTAGCAGAACAAGCACAATCTTAGCACCAATTGCCGTGTCACACCCTTGGAGATAGAAACCACTAGTAAAACAAAAATAGTTGTGTATGAGCAAAAAATCAACAGCTATAACTACAAAATTAACATGTATAGCGAGGAAGCCAGAAAAAGTGTTAAAGTGCCTGTAGGTCGAAGTGATGAGGAATGTAGGAATAGCGTACATTCATAGTAACTCATTTGTAATGTGACAATCAATAGGCCCCACCAACATTTGTAGAACGTGGGTGGAAACCTGTAAATACTACTCCAGGAGTGATGTAACCAATAATTGGAGAAAAGCGTCAAATTTTCAAAAAGGCCCTTTCTGAGACAATGCGGCTGTGGGGGATGGGTGCTCAAACCAAGTATATTTTTGGGACTATATGAAAACTTGGATAGACTGGATGCTCTAAATACCTTTAGATAATCCAAAAAGTCAAGTTTTTTAATTTAACATGATAACCAACATTTGTATCCCTGGCATGGTGATGGTTTGTGGTTTTATCATTAAGTTGTTTCATGATTTTATTATTACACTCTAATATATCAAATACCACTACATAACCACCTTCTGTAAGCATTTGTGATAAGTTCTGTGTCATCTATTTTAGATCATTTAATGCTGATATTTCCAATTTAGATAGCTTTTATGATCTAGTCTGTTGATTAATCATTCATTTACCAAGATCTTTTTCTACTAATTTATGGAAGAGATACAGTCTTGTGCTCCTAGATTTGATAGGATAGAAAGTGGTATAAGGTTTAACTAGGTAACTAGTCTGAAAAGTACTGAATGGGATATTAATGCCATGAATATCTTGATGATGACAAATCCCTATCACCACCTTCACACAAAAGATATTTTAGATCGTTAATTGCTGTTTGATCCCTAAAATAAAATTCAACTTAATTGATGAATTCTTGTCCATCCCAGTACTGAAAATTACTATACTTTCCATAGAGCATGCAAGATACAAGGAAACAGGAGAGTCAAGAGCTTTATAAAAGGAGAATAAGCTGAAATTGGTATAAAATATAAGTAGGTGTAAGAGGGCTGATACATTAGTACTACATTTAAAAAAAAATAGAGAATTATTTTTTTAAGAGAATAAGTTGTACATTTAGTAACATAACAATATGGATTTACTGAATTATTGTACCACTCCATTCTTGTAGAACATCCCTCAAATTGATTTTGAAATTGATTTGAAAGGTTCACAGACTCACATTTGTTTCTCCTAATTAAATAATAAGTTGTGCTTTTGTCTATTATTTTTTTCTGATATAGAACACTACACTGTATTAATGTAAAATGTAACTGATGGGTTTATGTTTCCACCTATCTGCTGAATTACACACTTGCAAAACACGCAATAGACCAATAATGAAGACACTGTTTATATTCTGATTACACACAAGTGTGTGTGGTCACTCCAATGGTGTTGATTGAACCACACATGTATTAGAGTAAATGTGTCTGTCTCTATGATGACATACATAGACACAAGGCTCACGGGTCACTCCACTGTTTATTTAGATTGCTGACAGGTTTTTCTTTCCATGCAGAAATAGATGCTATTCAGGCCTATACCAACTTACATGAATTGCCGCTTTATCTGCCAGACAGAAAAGCTGATATTGCATAATCAGCTTCTCACAGAACACACAAACACAACTGCACAAATACAGCTATCTACTCTAATATATTTACTGATGGGTGTCTGTGCTGATTCACATGTGCCACAGGCATAGCTTTAGCTGGTAAAGTAAGCCATTACAATGTATCACGTATATCCTAGCATTATTGTATATCATGGTGTAATAGCAGACTTAATGAAAACAGACATCTACCATGCTTTTGTTGCTATATGCATTAAGATCACACCAATCTTATTATTGTCTCATAGAGAAAGTTTAGCTTTTAGCGATGCAGATGATAGACTTTCAATTTCACTAAGTATCAATATAGACAATTCCTTGGGCGGGTATCAAATATTCATCAAGAAGGATCTGCCGAGCACTGTTAGATTATTCAAGTCTACTAATAAATCAGAAGCATGTTGAAAACAACATATATCAGGGTTGGACTTATTTATTTAAAATTAAAATTACTGCAGGTCCGTTCCTCCCATCCAGTTACATATTGTAATTTTTAGACCAATAGTTTTTAACTTATACATTAAGGGTCTGATTTAAATCCAAACGCAACTTACACACAACTTGCCATTAAAAAAAGAGCACAGGACTTGAATGTATTTCTGCTTATATTCAAATCCAAGCAGAGTAGTGTTCACTATGTGCACAAGTGTATGTACAATATAAAGTCACATTAGAACCCATTAAAAAAATTATATAGTAAGATAAAAGAACAACTTTTAACAGTATAATCATTAATAAAAATATGCTTTGTATTTTTTTTTTTTTAAATCAAGATGTTCTTGATGGTTTCTGTACATACACAGCATTTTATGGTCTATTTTAGTAGCATACACATGTTCTGTGCTATCTAGTGGCACAGATACCTGATACGTGTACTTCTCCAAACAAAGACAATGCCGACACGATCGTATGTAACAAATGTCATGTACGACTGCCTATGACCTGAAGGGCAGAACAGGGGTGGGAAGGGACGCACAGACATAGGCAATGTACAGTAAGGTTACGGCCAATTCTAGTCCTGGGTTTCTTGTAAGTGCGCTAGTTTAAGCCATATTACTTGCACCAGCTTTAAGGCAGGTATTAGTGTTAACTGATAGTGATGACTGACACAGTCATCACTATCATTAGCACTGGCCGCATCTGCCCTTGGCACTACCTTACTTTACATTGTCTATATCTGTCCATCCCTTCCCACCCCTGTTCTGTCCTTCAAGTCATACGTGACATTTGAATTCGGACATCAATTGCAAATTCATTGTTGTAAGGTGCATTTTGGAGCATGCACAGAGCTATTTCACACAAGATATGGCACACAAACGGACTTGCGTCAGAACATGAATTAAGCGTCCATGGGGCAGGGTGTCATGCACGATTGAAAAATCTAAATATATTACATCCATTTATAACCTTCTGCCAAAATCCTTACTCACTTCTTTATAAAACGCAGGTAGGTTTGATTGAACAGATTGGGCTCTCATACAGCAACACTCACTGATGTTAATTTTATTTTCTAAAACATATTCTTGAACGTTGTCCCTTAACAGCCCCTCGAATACAGTAGCTTTCTCACTATATATGTTAAACACTGTTCTCTAAAATTACGAGTTATTCATTCTAAAATTGTCATCTATTATTCATAGGTGTTTGTATATTATGTACCACATTGAAAATAAGCAGTAAAGGGATTTTTACAAATGGAGACTACAGTTTATTCATCCATCACTGTACATGTTTTTGTCTTTTGTTGTCTAAAATATGACATAAATGAATATAATACTATTTGAAAATTTCTAAATAAACAGACTTGTAATGACAAAAAATGAATGATCCTCTATACAACCGGTTATTTGATGTATATGAAATATATTGGTTCAACATTTCAGAAATATGCAGATATCTTTCTCTATCAATAAATCACAGTGAGAATAACATAACTTGAAATAACCATACACCCTACCTGCAGGTAATCTCCCCTCTCTCCTTTATGCAAGACACCTGGAGAACATAACTCATGTCATATTAATAATTAGTACATGCTGTACACACTTTTATATATTAAGTTGCATTTATTGCTAGCATTGATGACTGGGTGAAACTATAAATAACCAAAGAGTATCTATTACAAGTACATTTTAGAAAAGTTTCCAAATCACTTGTCCTTTTTATATCCAGTATAGTAGGAATATTATATTCAGTTTTCTTATTAATCATATTCTACTCCATTTGGATTTTATTTATTTTTATTCAGTTTACTTGTTTACGAAATGCAGAGATTGATTCATGTGAAGCAAAGTCTGCTTTCAGTGATTAGGGCATCTCTTAAATTAATATGTATACAAACAGGGTGGAAGTAATTAAATTGAAAATAATGTCCATTGCTAATCATATTTTTCTGGTCCTTTTAAAATGTGGATTATTGTTTCCTTCTATATTACATTTGAAATTGTAAATATAGAAAGTTTGTTGTATGAGCTTCTTTTTATCAAGAGTTGTGTTCGATGCCACAAGTTCCCTGCATGAGTGTGACATGGGCGTTCTGCTATCTAACTCTCAGCCTATAACTTCCCGCATGCCTCTATTCCCGTAACATCATAACACTTCTTATGTCGCTTCCGGCAGTTTCCTCATTAACACATACAGATGAGTGGACAGGTCACTGCCTTTCACAAGGTCAGCACAATCATCCTCTGAAATAGTGAGGTATTCCAGTGATCTGATTGGCTACATGTTGTTCTAGCCACATAGAAATGAATAATAAATTGGTGCTCTGTCTTTAAATCCTTAAAACAGTCAAAATATTTTCAATACATTTGTCGGGCAGGATATTTGTACAGTTTCTATAGTAAAGTTGACAGGTTATGAAGATTGATACAGATAGGAAAATTCTACTCTATGTATTGCATTTTTTGCATTTCATTACTTCAAGCAATGGACAGTTTTTAGAACGATGTGCTTTAAAATTATTTAAAGACATTCTGCTAGTCAAGGATGAGGTGGGGATGTATAAATCCAGGCCAAAGTGTATACGCCCTTAAGCAAATACAATTCATTTATAACAAATTTACAAATAGTTATTTGCACCATAATAAAATGACAAATAAACAGTCCAGGGGCCAGCAAAGTTAAACTAGTGGACCAATGTTTCTTTAACCTTACTAACTATGTAACTGTAACTAGGCATAACAAAAAGTCCTTATATTAATCTTATTATACTTGTTGCCAATGTAAGACTGTATGAACATTTCCAAGAACTGACCTAGATGATGCAGAAGTGATAGTGAATCATGCAGACTGTGCAATAGAGAGTTGCTGCAAGTATTAAATCAAAATAACATTTAACATTGTTTTACAAAAACAGAATTGCTATATTGAGGTTTTACTGCAAACACAATCATGCTAATTTTTTAGAATATCGTGGTGAATCTCCCAATAGATTAGAATTCTGGAAGTCTGCAAAATACTTCCGTTTGGTTCCCTTGTAATCATGTTAAGCAAGTCCAGATGCTTCATCTTAAGACCCCTTAATAGATGTGTTAGCAAACAATTGTGTCATGGGCATTTTGTGAATAGTGCTGATAGGTATGACAAAATCCTTGACACTTGTCAGTCAAAAATGTGGCACACGTTGACTAGGCCTTCTGAGACTCGCCATCTTTATCCATTGTCTGTACTTCAAAATAATGACTGCAACAAGATCTTTTCAGTATATATTCTAGGTGGTCCCAAGACTGACACATTGATCCATATTATTGGGCAATTAATTATGCAAATTAGATAACATTACAGAAATGCAAATAAGTCTAGAGATGTCCCTGTTAAGCAATTTAAATAACCAGTAAATCTAAAATATTTTATTTAAATACTCTCTTGCTCAAGTGTATATGTGTATATGTGTATGTAACTCACTTAGTAGTGCAATATTCAGCTACAATGGTGACTGCCACTAAAAATATGTTGCTATTGTGCTATTGTATCTCCCAAATGTAGCACAAACAGCTCAGTAAAGTACACTTGATGTATATTGTGTCCTAATGACTACCTTGGAATGTTGGTGCACTAGTAAAATATATCAATTATGCCAATACATCATCATCATCTAGTTATATAGCGCCACTAATTCCACAGCGCTGTACAGAGAACTCACATCAATCCCTCATTGGAGCTTACAGTCTAAAATCCCTAACACACACACACACACACACACACACACACAGACTGAGAGAGACTAAGGTCAAGTTAATAGCAGCCAATTAGCCTACCAGTATGTTTTTTTGGGAGTGTGGGAGGAAACCGTAGCACCCGGAGGAAACCTACACAAACACGGGAAGAACATACAAAGTTCAGTCACAATGGATTTCTACTGATGGAAACTTCTATAGCTCACTTAATACTAAAGTACAATTTACTGAATTTTATCCAAGCAATTCATCACTTTATGTCCTTTAAGTTTGACATGTTAGACATAAACAAAAACTAAATGCATTAATGGAAAGTAATTACAATGGCTTTGCTGTTTAAAATGTACTAACTCTTACAAAGCAGTTGTGTCTTCCTTTGCCCAGTTTGAAAAAGCACTTTTGGCTACTTTGCATCTGTCACTCCTCTGTGACAAGCATACTTTGATGTTAGTATGACAGCTCAGGATTACATCTTCTCATTGTAGTACCCCCATGTGGGATAATGATTTGTGTCACGAGGATCCAGTCTAATAGTTCATTTACATTTTTTAGCCGTCCCAGTTTAAGGCTATGAATAATGGAACATTGAAGTTATATTTCAAACTCTACTAATCCTTGATTCATTTTCTCTCCATAACCCCATTGATGATTTATGGAATGTAAATCTTCAGTTTTAAAGACCACCAGATGCACTCACACTGAGATGTTGCAACAACTTAATGCTGCAGGGTTTTGTTTCTGAGAAACTAAATCAATCTATCGCTTGAGGATTTTATCATTCCTATCTTGACACCACATACCTATAAGTGTGGTATGTAAAGTTCCATATGTTTTCCAGACCACAATCAATGGTGAGAAGAATACATATATATATATATATATATATATATATATATACAAGTTAACCCGTGCATGATACTCATGCATTCTAGTGAAATCAAGCTACTTAAGGTGTTAAAAAGGTTCTTGTCATGCATTTGGGCCTAGCCCAGGCCTCCTCAGGGGAAGAGCGTTACTTCCCGACGCAAGCGCCCTTTTTTAACATGGTTTTGTCCACATGTCACCACCTCATCATTTTTCTCCATCACCTCATCCTTCATCTTCATCGCCACATCCTTCATCAAGCTACTTAAGGTGTTAAAAACTCCCCACTGTCACCCCCTGCAACCATCAACCACTCCCAACTGTCACTTCTCCTTCAAGAAATATATAGGTCAGTGTATAACTCTGCCCAGCAGGTGGCGCTGCAGCTTGGTTTTTTTTCTCCACACACGCCACTAGGCATTTATATAGTAGATATATGTATACATATATATATATATATATATATATATATATATATATATATATATAAAACGTGTGAGTTGTTTTGTCAAATCCTGGAAAGCTCTGAATTCCATATTTAATTTCTTCCTGAAAGGATATTTTCAAATGACAATAACTATTAAACAAAAAAAGTATAGAGATTTATGTACGCTATTTGAATATTATTTATCATAACATAACATTGAGTATATTTCCATATCCTGAATCCTTTGGCAATTGGCAGAATTTTCAAGGAGTTTCTCGTTTTGTTGTCCAAGTAAAACATTTTATGATTAAAACAAAATAATCAAGTCAAATTTTAGTTGGAGGGGGGTATATTTACAAGGGAAGAAAAGATTTAATTTGGAAACAGAGTTGGAAGATAGAATGACAGACACTTGTTATTCTTTTGCCACTTTGGTTTGGAAATAATCCAGTCTCCAATTTGAAAAGTGGAGATTGAGTACTATAAAGGGGATTTGATTTATGGCGAAGTGATTATCTTCTGTAGGAAACACTGTGTTTAAGGAGGTTTAAGATTTGCTGGTAGTAAAGACGTTTCCATATTTACTATATTGGCATTCGCTAGACTGGGTGTGTAATGTAAGAGGAAGACAGTATGCATATTGGTCCCATGCTGTGGTTTGAATATTCATGAACATCTGCTTACAAAATGTAATTATATAACATTTGAATTTTAAATGTTTTTACATGAGGCTCTTTCGTGACATCATTGTTAATGAATTCAGATTTCTGGTGCTCTTCAGGTGTGAAATCCTATAACATTTGTAAATGTTTTAATGGTAATTTCTGTAAAAATTAATATGCTCCATGGAAATCACCCCAAACACACAAACTATGATTCAGCCTGGAAACACTAGACACCTTGTGCAATAACCGTTATGTTAACGGCATATACTGTATGTTTTCAACTCAGATCTTATAATTCCATTCTCTATTATTATTAGAATTTATTGTTAGCATACATTTCAATAGTATTCACACTTTGTTACAAGCAGTGATTGCTGCAACTATAGTTTTAATAGGAGTTGTGCAAGTCAGTGTTAAGCCTGTAGTTTAACTAGGAAACTGTCAACCACATCACAACTTTTATCACAATGCACATGTGGACTTGACAGCAGCGTGACATACCTGGCCGAAGGGTAGGATGTGAGCAGATCACGTGATGCTCACATCCGATGACCTTTTCTGCTAGGTAGAGTCCCCAGGCCACATGGCAATAAATGTTGTCATGCTGCTAAAAGTGATTTAGAGTTGTGGCATGCCATCTGGTAAATCATCTAGGCTGTGCTTAACTTTAAATCCACTTTAGTCCCATTTAATTTTTAGTTTGTAATGGTCTGATATAAATTTTAAGAGATTAATGTATACACATTTTCCTTTTACTATAATGTTATCAGCTTCTAAAATGCTGTTACTTACTCTGCTTCCAGAGATTAGGTCATAGTTACCTACTCTCCCGGAAAGTCCAGGAGATTCCTGAATTTCTGGGAGTCCTCCTGGACTCCTGGGAGAGCAGGGCAACCTCCTCCATCCAGCCCACTTCATTAGTTAAGCAGGTGGGGGCGGGACTTAGTGATGCGATTCTCATGTCATTGTGGCCCCGCCCGCTGTTGGAATAGGGTAAAATAGTTTTGTTCATTTAGGGGACAGGGCCAAATGTGCCAATTCATCGAGCCCCACCTCCACACACCCACCTGCCCCCGGGCTCTCCCGGAGCACAACAACCAAAAGTTGGCAAGTATGGATTAGGTTTCCTACAGAGTCATTGTTTTTGTCTGTCTCATAATTACCACCCAGTGCCCTCCTGTAAATATTATTAATGTGTAATAATCCCATCACAACAGATTGTCGTCATTGAGGAGTGTTATGATGTCACTGAGGGAGTGACCATCAAGCTGGCCAAAGACATGTAAACAGCTTGCTCATAACCATCACAGAAAGATAGCATAAAACTATATTCTTCTGAACTAGGCACAATTAAGAGATGTATTATTTGAGGTTACAGTGGTTTTAAGATTATATCAAATATTTCAGTATATTTGTTTGCACAGTTACATTTCATATGTCCAAGAAACTATATATTTTGTACGTATTAATAATCAGAATTTAATTTAAATATTTTTAATAATAAAAAGTTATCCTCTCTTTTATCACTGAACATAATTATCTTTCTTCTTGAAAATAACGTGCTGGTATTATAGATGTTGTTTGCATTTTTCCAATGTTATATTGTGAAGCTGATGATACTACTTTTAAGCACCGAGAACACAAAACACACATGAGGCACAGTGGTGTAGTCTAGAAGGGGAAAATTAAGTAAAAATATATTTATCATAATTTTCCTTGTACTCTAGTGAGTCATCTGAATGGGAGTGCAATTCACATTGGTATTGTTCTTTTGAAATCAAGTATAATAATGCATGTTTGCAGGGCAGTAGTTGCGTGTCCTTACAGTGTTTACTACCATGAGGGCCACAGTCCCACAGAAAGGGAATTTCTAATCACCTTACAAGTGGGGTTTTGTATATGTTCTTTTCAACGAAACCAGGATTTCTTGGGCAACATATACATCAGTGGCACACGCAGGGGGGGTTTCTGGGTCTCCAGGAACCCCCCCTCCGCTAACTAAGTGCCCACAATAGCGGCACTGTACTATACAGCACTGTACTATACATCCGCGGCGGTGCTGTATTGTATACAGCACCGCCGCGGACGCTTCTTTGACAGCGCAGCAGCTGCTGTATAGTACAGTGCTGCCGGAACGGCGCTGCTGCGCATGCACGGGCGCATGCGCAGCAGCTCTCTCACGTGTGTTTTTTTTTTTTTTTTTTTGGGTCAGGGGGGAAAATCCTCCCCCTGACAATCCTGCGTGCGCCCCTGTACATGTATGATAAATTTAACCATAGTGTCATGCCAAATAATCTTACTTAACCACAATTGTTTTATGTTGCCATGGACTGAATTATGATGACACTATTTCTTTCTCTTTGACTTCTTACACATTGGACATTCCTTAAAGCTCATACACTTGAGCATTTTTCCTGGTACCCTCAGGCTGAGTTATGTCCCCTAATAGGGACAATGTAACTGGCACGGTAAATATGGTTCAGTGAGCCCTATGATAAAAGTGCTGAGTACACAGAGTGAATATGCGACAGACACAAACAGAACATGTCCTATCATATTGCTTCCATGTTCTGTTCAACATCAATGCACTTTTGTACTGACAGCCCTTACTTCATAGATTTCAATGAATCCTATTTGCATTGATGACACTGTAGTCACATAAATAGCTCACATTGAATGCTCCGTAAGTGCAGGAGATTGCCAATGTGTATGAGCCTTTAATTATTCCCTTAGTATAAAAAAAGCACTAGATACACATATAGGGCCTGAGTCATTACGGAGAGCAAAGCATAAAAAAGGAGTAACTTTGGACAAAACCATGTTGCATTGTGCATTGGAGGGGGAGGTAAATTTAAAATGTAGAGACAGATTTATAGTTAGGATCGGGCATGTCCTAGATCAATTTTAAATTTCAGTGTAAAAATAAAGCTAGCAAGTATTTGTATGTTAGATGTAAAAAGAGCCAATATTTAACTTATTTGCAAAACAATAAACTAATTTGCACCTCTTGCATTGTATCATGGTTTGTCCCTGAGATCATTTACGCTTAATGGGGCACATTTATCATTTATCGGACAAAACGAGAAATACTTATCAATCCTTATCGCATATTTCTCAAATTTATTAAAAATGGATCACAGAAACAGCAGTTCCGAAAAACTGCTGTTTCTGTGATAAAAAAAACCATACTCACCACTGCCTCTTCAGTCGCACTGGCTCCGGATCTCCTCCTCTTCGGCTTACTTTCTCTTCTTCATGCTACTGCGCATGTGCCGACCGGAGAACCTGAGGCTGTGACAGGGAGGGATCACAAGATCACTCCCTGCGCATGCGCTGTCCAGCTCTGCTCTCCGGAGCAGAGCTGGACATACCGAAGAGCACAACTTTTACAAGTAATTCCTATGATGTACGCCAGCTTCAGCTGACGTACATTAACACAACAAGTTCCCGAAAAAAACATTTTTTCAGGACTTGTTAGATTGCGGCCAGGAGCAGTCACCATTCTGTTGAATGGTGACTGCTCGCAAAAACGATCAGGAGTGCAAAGCAGCAGATATCAATGATATCTGCTGCGATGCACCTTTAATAAATTTGCGGAGAGCACATCCTGGCCTAATTTACACGGTAAGTGCACGATAATGCACTACCGTGCTTTCTTAAATATACCCCTTTGTGCCTTACTTTCCTTAATGACTCAGGCCCATAATTTCCTTAATGACTTAGGCCCATAATGTCTATGACAATGTAAAACTCAAATCAAAATTTATTTAGACATAACTTCACAGAGAAATAAGCTCAAACCAGGAATCATGTGAGTTTAATAGTGTGGAGTTAAACTATATCCAAGTGATTACAGTAGCAGGTTAGAGTGGAGGTAGAAATACCTTTATACAAGCTATTTTGTTTTAGTCAGTGATTGCTTCCATGTTAAGAAATTGTTATGGTTGATAGTTTATATTTTGACAACACGTGTCCTCCCAGTGTGGCTTTATCACTAGCTACACAAGCTTAATTATTTGTTTGATCCCTTCCAGATGAATTGAACAGTTTCTGACTGAAGGAAATGTTTCATCACAGTTGGCTGCTGTGTGCAAAATGAGGCAAAATATGCTACTCAGCATCAAAAACAATAATATACATTATTTAAAATACTTGCTGTAAGGTAATAAACTGTTTCTACAAAACCAACATTAACAGGAAAATCCCTGCATCTAGGACCCATACAGTGACAGAAATACCGTGGGTGCAGGTGGTGCAGCAGCTTCAGGGTCCAGAGGTGAGGGAGGCAGGGGCAAACGCAGGATTCGTAGAGGGGGGTTTCCACACCATGCCGCCAGTGTGCGTGACCAGCATACATGGGGGCGTGGCTATAATTTTAGACAGTGCTTGGCTGCTCTCCAACTCTTCCTATCCCCATAATATACATGGGCAATGCTGCGTGCACTACTGTTAGGGGCATGCAACTCTCCCTTTTCAAGCAGAGCCGTGTGAAGCGGGGGCAGGGTCCAGCCACCTCAATTATACAGTGCCTCAGGCTTGGAGGGGGGTTTCCAGGCACTAGAAACCCCCCCCCACCACCCCTTGGTTTGCCTATGGGAAGGTCCAGTAATCCCACCCTTACCCCCCGGGTTCCTCATATTAACCCTCTCCCCCAGAGACTACTGTTCTGCTCTGAAAGTCCTCTTCTGAGTGGCACATGCATGCTCAGGAGGGGTTCACTCTCGAGTCCTTTTAGAACTGAGCAGGGCCCCTGTGGTTATAACTGCATCACTGGGCCCCTTCCCAAATTTTGCTATGGGGCCCAGCAATGCAGTGTTTTGCCCCTAAAACCGAATATTTAATTTTCTATTTCAATGTGTTTCACAAAGTAGTTTTTTAATTGGAATTAAACTGAATAAATCAATAAACATGCATCATAATCTCCATGTATGATGCATGTAGTGATGCCTGAATAGTGGCACATAGATTTTTACATTGACATGCAATCAGGTTTGAGGAGTGGGTGGTGTTGGGAAGCCTGTCTCACATTGATCCGTGTAGTGCTATGCAGTCAAACACCCATTATTGCATTTTAAACAGATTTGAAGCTTTATTTTACATTGGCAAAGTACGCCAAGAAAAGTGCTTCACTATTGAATTTTATTGGATTTTGCAAGATGCTTCTCATTAACAGTATAAGACGAGATCCAAATTTCTAACTCAGAGCTAGTGCAAAAATGAAATCACTGGAAAACTGAGATGCACATCACCTCCTTAGAGGTTTTTATGAAATGCCTCGGCCATTATGCTCTTCACAAATGAGGCCTGCTGAATGCAAATTACAATCTATTCATTTGTAATACCACATGTAATATATATATCCATATACATATTTATATATCAATATGTAGCTATATATATATATATATATATATATATATATATATATCTAATATATAAATGCTTAGTGGCGTCTGTGTGTGTGTGAAAACAAAAAACCAAGTTGCAGCGCCACCTGCTGTGCAGAGTTATACACTGACCTACTAAATTCTTAGTGTGTGTGGGAAAAAAAATTCAAAAAGGGCTGAAATTTGGTAGGGCTCAAACTCATTTTCGTGAGGTAATTTTACCTCATGAACACACATGTGTAGAGGCGTGCGTTAATGTGTGTGTGTGTGTGTGTAAAAAACTATTTTCTCAGAAAGGGCTCATCCAATTGACCTGAAATTTGGTATACTGACATTATTTGACAAAAAAATTAGAATAGTCAAGTCAGTTAACTTCCATCATCCCCCCTTCCCCCCGTGGGAGGGGTAGTAAAGGCTAAATTTACGAGTTGAGGGGTCAAACTCATTTTCATGAGGTAATTTTACCTCATGAACACACATTAAAAAGGCCGCTTGCGTCAGGAAGTAACGCTTTTCCACTGAGGAGGCCTGGGCTAGGTCCAAATGCATGACAAGAACCTTTTTAAGACCTTAAGTAGCTTGATTTGACTAGAATGCATGAGTATCATGCACGGGTTAACTTGTGTATATATATATATATATATATATATATATATATATATATATATATATATATATATATCACAGAATCTAGTGAGGTCCATGCAGTCAAGTAGTGCTCTTATTCAATGATTGTAGGGGAGAAGACTCCAACAAGATTAACCCTTGACTTGCTTGGCACATAAGGCGTGTGATTATTCTTAAAAAATAAACAGTGAACTTGTTAAATAAACTATGCCTAACTTTCCTAATATCCCAATGTGAGTTTATTTTGCTAGAAACATTCATTGTTTATATATTAACAATAATATGTGTTTAATGCATGTTTTTTGCCCAGAATAAGTTATGCATTTGTAAATTTGTGTTTATATAAAAAATCTATCCATTTGTGTCCATGACTTAGCAATTGCTTAATTACCATACTGTGCAAATAATTTTATTTTAAATAAGACTTCACATTGGCTACGAATAGCTATTTTTCATCTACCTACCGATGCAAAACATGTGCTTCATTTTACTTTACAAGTCAGATCCATGTTTGGAATGTTTGACACACGTTTGTTGAAGCATGCTGTTGCTGATTATTATGCACTATAAATACATGTATATTTCCTCAGGGTTGCTTGAGTCAGTATGAAAAATTATATGTGTTACCTCATAAGAATTCAGGCACTTATATTATTTAACTATTTATTTATTTATTTATGTGAACTTACTTGGTGAGAGATTTCAAGAACAGGCAGAAAATGGAGACTTTTATTAATTAATCCCAAATCAGCAGGGACTTGAAATATAAGGATCCTGTTTTAAACAGGTATAGCTTTCAAAGTGACCTGTGACTGTGTAATGGGCTGTCATATCCCTAGATCAACCATAAGCATTTAACATTTTGCTAAAATATACAGGAAATATACATTTGAAACCCCACACTATGTTGCTTCAGCAGTTTTCTGAGCTAAATAAATGATCCCAGTGTAATATTATATTAAACAGATCTGGTTATGAAGGGTGAACTCGGCCAAAGGCAAGATTTACTAACAAGAGGATTTAAGTGAAATGCTTCAAAAACCTTAAACAAAAAAAATCAAATCAGAGTAAATTTCTGTTAATTATTATTATTATTAGTAGTAACCGTAGTATTCACAGTAGTAGTAGTATCATGTTTCACTAATACATTGAGTATATATATAAACCCACTTCTTAAGACAAGCTTATAATATTCCTCTACCACCCTCTTAATCTCCCTAGGTTATCCTATTACTACCCTCTACACAGCTAACACAAGACAACTACCCTCTGACCAACATAATTGTGTGACTGATCATACAGCCTACTAAATACTTTGTAACCTTTGTATTCTAGGTGAACAAATATTCAATATGATGTAGCACTTACCCTTGTGTATCAAACCATTGTCCCATAGATTGTAGGTTTGCGAGCAGGGCCTTCTTACTACTACGTATGTATGTATTACCCGGTATTGTTTTATTACTCTTTGTTCCCAATTGTAAAGTGCTACGGAATCTGCTGGCGCTATATACATAAATGTTAATGATGATGATATTGAGGAGTTGACAGACGAATAGGGATTTATGTAGAGTTGGACAAACTTTTACGTAAAATACACTTTACCATACTGAGGATGTGCACAAAAAGCTCACTTAAAGTTTTGAAACTGCATCTTAGATTTACGTGGAGGGCAAGCATAGGTCAAGTACAATAAGAACGAACTTCACGTAATTGCGACTACGTCAGACCCGGACACAGCTGCATAACCTCTTATCAGCATATCTATTGCAGTAAACAGCGTGGGGTCTCCCACAACAGCCACAACCAGCACCAGGCTATGACATGCTGGGCTGGCCACACTATAATGGGGAAACCTGCAGTGTAGGGTCTCTCTGCCATAATGTAACTGAGCCCCAGCCTGTTCATCACGTAGCTGAATTTCTTAGGAGAAAAGGGTACAGCAGTGGTCCTGTGAGGAGCCCCAGGCTATCCAAGCTATGAGCTATATGATTCGATCACTTAAATAAAAATATTTTAATTATTTATTTTGAAATCTACATTAAAACACCAGTCATCTTCATCACCAACAATTTAGTGATGATGACTGGCATCATAATATGTTTAAAGCATATCATGCATTTTTAATGTATCTTCATGCAGCAAATGTATTTAACATAGTTGGCTTGATTCATCAAAAAACGCAAAACAAACGTGCATTTTTCTAAATACGCGAGTCAGGGCCTGATCAACCACTAGGCTGACCAGGCTGCAGCCTGGGGCGCTGAGTCCTGGGGGGCGCAGCGCGGCACACTAGCAAGCTGTTTTTTTGGGTTTTTTTGTTTTTTTATTCAAATGCCGGCGATCGGCTTCTTTCTCCTCTGATGGGGCCGCCCCTGTCCACAAGGGGGCGGTCCCGCATGTTCCTATACCCAATCACGCAGCTAAAAGCATCTGATGCTGTTAGCTGTTAGCTGCTGCTGTTAGTCAGTGTATTGCTTAGTGTGGTCACGTGAGATCTCACATCTCACGTGACCACACTAATCACAGAGAGCGCGCCCGCAGTGACAGTGCAGCTAACAGCGTCAGATCTGTTAGCTGCGTGTGAAGATGACAGAAGCGCCGGCTGGTGAGAGGAGGAACAGAAGACAGCAAGGTAAGTGCAGCTTGTTAAATATCAGGGGGGGGAAGACACATCGGATGTGGAGGGGGGGAGATGACTGGGGGGACTAATGAACTGGCTAATGTGGCTAACGAGGGGGTCTTATAAATTGGATATGGGGGGATTAATGAACTGGCTAGTATGAATTGGATAGGGGGGATTAATGGAGTGAAAATGGGGAGGTAATGAACTGGTTAGAGGGGGGCTTATGAATTGGATGGGGGGATTAATGGAATGGCTAGGGGGGATTAATGAAGTGCAAATGGGGATTAATGAACTGGCTAGAGGGGGTGCTTATGAATTGGATAGGGGGGTGCTTATGAATTGGATGGAGCGGGTTACATACGTGCCTCCGTATTCTGAAGAAATGTCTATGGATGAATACGGGTCTAGGTACGCTCTGCTCTAACAAACAAGACACTGCAGGTTACGTCCAATACAAGTGGGGAATATAAAGTCACAAAAAGTCACAAAAAACCCTATTCCATTAATGTCACTTGTTAATAATATAGTCAATAATGACAAAACCTAAAAAAATAAAAAAGCTTCCCCCCCTTCTAAAATAAATTTTTTAGGATGTTGGAAACACATGTTCTAGCATGCATATAAAGTCGTCATCACTAGCAATCGGCATTTGCACCACACCTGTAGCTGGTGCAAGGGATACGACTGAAAATCGCGTACCTTTGAGATGACCAAAGCTTGAAACAGACACTACTGCGTCCGCTCGAGCTTGGCATGCCCTTTCTGTACATTTTCTACGTGCATGAACTCAGTCCCATCTCCATTCTGCCCCTGAAATCATAAGCTCGTTTGCGCTCAAAAACAAATTGGATGTTGATGCGTACACTGGCGAATGCTCCGGTTCTGGACATCGTGGCTAATTGAAATCCTCCCCATGTAGTTCAAATGTGGTCTGGTTTGCCGGATTTATACTCTTGTGTGTGAACTCAAGCAGTTGACTTAATCTAAATAGCTCTAAACCTGAGAAATTGGTAATTTGGCATAGAATATAGATTAGAATGGAAAAAGCAGCAGTGTTAACCATAAACATTGGGAGCACATGTTAATGACATGTATTTTAAATTTGTATAAAAATAAATAAAAAGCACATTATAGCATTGCCCTCAAATAAAACGAATGGGACAAATACTGTAGGGTCCCCCTCTAGAAGACACAAAAAGGCTATGACAGTATGAGGTGGTCTGATTATAAAAAGGGAAACAGCCTGTTTTGCACAGGAACTCCCTATGGGGATCTGGCCTGCAAAAAAATGCTGCCCCATCTAGGAAAAACTAGATAACACTGGGGCTCCACCAAAAAAACTGATGGGTTTAAATGCAAAATAGTAAAAAAAAAAAAAAAAAAGGGCCCAAAAAAAGGGCTTAACCCCTCTAAAGAATTAAACCTCATGCTGAACAGGCTGGGGTTGAGTTGCACTATAACAGGGGAACCCCACACTGGGTTTCTGCCTGTTATAGGCCGGTGCTGGTTTTGACATTTGCAGGGTTATCCCATGCTGCTAGCCCCCCCACATTAGCTGTAAGTGCAACATGCGTGGATCTGTAAATTACACTTTGTATTATTACGCATGAGCAATAAAACACAGCAGAATTTTACACCTCATGGTCCCACTGCCATGGTCCCACCCCTGTCCCTCTGGTGGACACAGACATGTTAGGAAGTATGCTTACGTCCAACTTTAAATAAGGACCACTGGCATCAAAGGATTGGGAGCAGATAAGGGTTAGATATAACAGCACTGCATGCCGATATGACCTGTGCTATGTTATAGAATGTATATGTTACTTAGGTGACTTCTAACAATACTGTTAATGACAGCTGGTTGTCAAAAGGAAAAAAAACATTAGGATGTTTTCCCTTGTATATGCACACAGTTGCACAGTTTGGTGTGCCAGCCCTGGATGGCACACCAACAGTGATGTTTCTGGATGGTGATGAAGTAGGACAGATCAACAAATGCACAGGGAAACATAAAATAAAGAGAGAAATTATCTAGGGACAAATAGGTATATCCATAACAAAAGTAATATGACCCACAGATACACACACACGTAAAAGACTAAAAGTAGAACAACAACATAGGGATATAATGGAAAGCCTTCTCTGCACTGCCCTCTAGGTCAGGAAACAGGCACTCTGTTTCCGAGTGTAGTCCTTTTTGAGTGTAGACTATGCTCTTACAGGCTCAGGTATTTCTTTGTTTAGCATCTGAAATATGCAGCTACAATATCTTTTGCAAGCTGATTGTCATTAGAGAAAACCCACCTCCATGCAATACTTACAGGCTTATATGGTAGTCATTAACCTTTGCATCCCTTACTTTCTCTTCTGCAAAATAATCAGTCTTTAATAGTTCTTAGTGTAAAGCTGTGTAAAGCATGGCAATATTTTACTGAAGAATGCTTACAATCAATTGCTAGAGTTACCCTGTTTAAAAAGCAAGTAAAGCTACTATTTGACTTTAATATATGTCAAAGGTGGTGTAAAAAATATGTGATAACTGGAATGTTTATACTAAACTAGATTAACCCATTATGCTTTATTCCACTCCTCTGCAGCAGGTTGTTATGTTAGGAGGGAGATGTATCGCTAATAAGCAGACACAGAATGGCTGACATCTTGACAGATTTGCCTTGCAGAAATTGCCTTTGTGGATTGGTTGATACATATATACGGGCAGGGCCAGTGATGTTACAGTAACTGAAATGTTATTATTTACAGCTTTTCTTTGTCAGATACTGTCTTAAATGTGTGGGAAAAGTTTCAGATGTCTGCTATAGAGTAGAGAGTTATTGGTTAATATTTAATTTTTTAACAATTTCTGCTAAGTAGTGTCAGAGTAACACTGGGCAATATTTTTTACATTCATGAACATTTCACATTAGAAGTTTAGTGAGTTTTTATGTAAACGTTGCTCATGGCAGGGGCTATTCTTTATACAGTTTAATCTAGAAATATATCTTGATATAATTTGATTAGCTATCAAAGCTTTTGGACTTTCTGTGTGTAACCTGTCTGTTCACTTACACGCTTTATAACTCCTCAGTGTAACTCCATATATGTGATAAGTCCTGATTTCAATCAACTTTTTAAAGCTTCCTTTTGAAATAGTTGTTTTTTTTTCTAAATAAAGCCAGCACTGTAGGTTAGACCAATATTAGCTCTGGATTCCAGCATATTAACCTGGTTGTTGCTCTGGGTACCTTGCTTCAGGGTAGTCAGTGCTGTCCTGAAGGTGGTAGACAGCAAGATGTCTCTAGTGGTCACACAAGAACTGAATGTCCAGTCTATGAAAACAGTTGCATACAGTGTAGTTTTATTGTGTTTTTATAGGTTTTAGCCTGCGGATGACTAGTATTGGAAGGTAGAGTCCTTCACTCCAATTTGAGATACATTTTTAATACTTATAGTGACCAAGGTGGGCTTATAACCTATGCCTTGTTTTCAATAGCTTCAGTCACTTAGTGATTATTCACACAGCAACACTGATGTCATGTACCACTGCCATAATACAGGCCTGGGTAAACAGTGGCATTTAAATGGACAATCCTATTTTCTTTCGATGATATCTAACAATCATGTAAACATCCTCTATGGTACAACCCCAACCCCATCAGCTGAGCACCCATATTTCACGTAGATGTCTGGGCAGTATTTATGAAAGCATTTGTGGATGGTATTCATATGGCATGTACTGTAAATAAAACCAGTGGACATCAGTCGATAAATACTGGCAAGAAATGTCTTAAACTACAAATCATTTACATATGTGAATGTAAATTGCTTTAATTCTAGCTGTAGTATATGTTTTATTTTTTTGTTTCACCTTAGATAACCCACAGTTAGCTAACATGCCAATAACACAATGCTTCTGCAATAATTGCATAGACCAGCAAATGTAAAAATGATAAGTAAATCTTTGGTTTTCCTTTATACTTCTTGGCAAAATACAAATTATGTTTGGAATGTATAATTATGGTTGCACCTAACCAGAGAAATATAGTGCATTTATAAAGTGGATGTGATACATTTATTTTACTAACAAATTAAGAATGAAAAGTAAACCAGTTTAGAAAATGATAATGATGGTTACTCTATGTAAGGTATCCTCTGTAAAGCATTTGATGACCTCCATGGATATAGTCATAACCAAAAGTTTTGAGAATGACACAAATATTATTTTTCACAAAGTCTGCTGCCTCAGTTTTTATAATGGCAATTTGCATATACTCCAGAATGTCATGAAAAGTGATCAGATGAATTGCAGTTAATTTCAAAGCTCCTCTTTGCCATGACAATAAACTTTATGCCAAAAACAACAATTTCACTGCATTTCAGCCATGCCACAAAAGGACCAGCTGACATCAGGTCAGTGATTCTCTCGTTAACACAAGTGAGAGTGTTAACGAGGACAAGGCTGGAGATCACTCTGTCATGCTGACTGAGTTAGCATAACAGACTGGAACCTTTAAAAGGAGGGTGGTGCTTGAAATCATTGTTCTTCCTTTGTTAACCCTGGTTATCTGCAAGGAAACGTGCAGTCTTCATTGCTTTGCACAAAAAGAGCTTCACAGGCAAGGATATTGCAGCTAGTAAGATTTCACCTAAATCAACCATTTATCGGATTATCAAGAACTTCAAGGAGAGAGGTTCAGTAGTTGTGAAGAAGGCTTCAGGGCGCCCAAGAACGTCCAGCAACCACAAGGGCCGGCTCATAAAGTTGATTCAGCTGTAGGATAGGGGCACCACCAGTGCAGAGCTTACTCAGGAATGGAAGCAGACATGTGTGAGTGCATCTGCATACACAGTGAGGCGTAGACTTTTGGAGGATGGCCTGGTATAAAAAAGGCTAGCAAAGAATCCACTTCTTTCCAGGAAAAAACATCAGGGACAGACTGATATTCTGCAAAAGGTACAGGCATTAGACTTCTAAGGACTGGGATAAAATAATTTTCTATGATGGATCCCCTTTCAGATTGTTTGGAAAAGCGCTTGTCCAGAGAAGGAAAGCTGAGCACTACCATCAATCCTGTGTCATACCACCAGTAAAGCATCCTGAGACCAATCATGTGTGGGGTTGCTTCTCAGCCAAATAGTGGGCTCACTCACAATTTTTCCTAAGAACACAGCCATGAATAAAGAATGGTATCAAAACATCCTTCAAGAACAACTTTTCCCAACCATCCAAGAACAGTTTGGTGATGAACAATGCCTTTTCCAGCATGATGGGGCACCTTGCGATAAGGCAAAAGTGATAACTAAGTGGCTTGGAGATCAAAACATCAACATTTTGGGTCTATAGCCAGGAAACTCCGCAGACCATTATCCCATTGAGAACTTGTGGTCAATCCTAAAGAGGCGAAGACAAAATCAACAATTTCTGACAAACTCCAAGCATTGATTAGGCAAGAATGGGCGGCCATCACTCAGTATATGGCCCAGAGAGTTTGCTTGACAGCATGTCAGGGCAAATTGTAGAGGTCTTCAAAATGAAGGGTCAACACTGCATATTGACTCTTTGCATAAACTTAATGCAATTGTCAATAAAAGTCTTTGACACTTATGAAATACGTGTAGTTTTACTTCAGTATACCATAGCAACATCTGACAAAAAGGTCTAAAAACACTGAAGCAGCAAACTTTGTGAAAATCAATACTTGTGCCATTCTCAAAACATTTGGCCATGACTTTAGTTTATAAGACAGGTTAAAGACGAATCAATGGATCATAATTAAATGGACCCCTAAACCTAAAACACAAGCTGGATTAAATAAAACCGCTACTATTAATAACATTCACAAATATAAACGTTTTAGGAACTGAGCAGAGCTGAACATAATAGAGATAATATTGTGAAAGATAGAGGAAATCAAACACAATCTAGTTGTAAATGGTTTTCCACATTTTCAAATTTCTCTGGATTGTTAGTGTGTTATGGCTGTAAAATAAATCTGTAAGGGTCACACTGAAAAGAAAAAGGAATTGTGTCTTAAAATATAATTTTGTAAATATATTTTCTAATAATAAAACTCAATATAGTATATTGTCCAATGAACTGAAAGAGATTAATTTTTCTAGAATTTATCAAAAACTATTATAACTGGTAATCCCATTTTCCCCAGCATGGTATAGTGAATACATGCTGGTTAGCATGAGTGCTGTACAGAAAAGATCCAAGGGCTGCTCTGGGGTTGTAGAGGCCAGCATGTATTTCCTTTCAGTTGCTCAATTTCAAGATAATCAATGTAAAATGCAATCATATATACTTAGTGGAGAAAAAACAATGCAAATCAAATATTTGTCATCGCAAGATATCCTTCACAATTGAAATATAATGATCAATTAGTACAGCATTCTGTTTAATTCAAGTAATTTGAGATGTAATATACAGCTCCATTGTAACAGTGTAATTGAGTCAAATGGAAATCACACTTATATTATTTAATGTATTCAAGAGAACTTTTTTTTCTAAAAGTTCAAACAGAAAATGGATCCATCTTTTGACCTGAAAGGCACATGGAAATTGTAGCTCAAGGTATTAACCCTGCCAATCCATCTAACCGACATGTGATTAAGCTTTCTTTATAATGACATGTGGAAAGAATTTCATTAAAACACAAATGTGTCACTGACCAGTCACTCAAATACTGCACAGTATAAATTTACAATAATATTAACGGAGATTGAAATATTAAAGTATGTAGCACAGCCAGTAAAGCTTGTTTTGCTTGGGCGCAGCTATTTAATGAACATGCTCAACAATTCTTGCAGTTCATACCATTGTTTTTCAGGACACTTTGGTACCTAAAACTAAAATGCTAATTTCAGATGAAGCAGTGAAGAGAAAAGCAAATCCATGGCTTAGAATAAATCTACTTCTGAATTAATCTGCACTTAGCAGCAGTAATAATTGCAGTAATGCTGGTCTGTGTCTGTGGGAACTCCCTAAATTCGTTCTTAACAGAAGGAATGCACAGCGGATTGTTCTAGATAATTTCTCTTTTTCTGAGAAGCAATTGGGGTCAATTACATCTACATTTATCATCACAAAAGCATGCCTTGTTTTCAGCAGTTGTTTTTGAAACCCCATCACACAATTAGGTTCTCACCACAAGGAGCAATAATTTTTGTACTTAATTGGTTTTATATGCTGCTTGTAATGTATGTGGTTTGAGGTTTCACTGCACACAGAGAGCAAAAGAACAAAAATCAGGTGAAAGCACTGCCTAATTCACAATTGGACTTGGAGGCAATTCAAGACAGTAAAGAAACCTTTGCATAAATAAGAAATGACTCATCTCCACATCCTGGCACCTCGTCCGCCTTAATTGTACCTGTCTCTTTTGATGAACTGCTCATCAGTCCCTGACTGAAGTATAAGTTGATTTAGGAAAGTACAGAAACGTCAGTACCGATTTCAAGAGTTGTATTTGTGCAGGTGGCATAAAAATGTTGTGAAAATATACAAAAGTAGGGAATATCTTCGGTTACCTAATATCAAGACCTGCTCTATCCAGTTGTAAGTAACTTCCAGTCTACTCACATATGACAAGTTTCATGATGTCCTCCATGACTTAAATTGTTTTAACTTACAGTATAGGGTCCATTATCCCACATATAAATGCATAAACATCAGTAATTTGTGTAATGTGCAAATCCTCATATTTAGGCATGCTTCAGTTATAGTAACTTATATGTATTAATATTAAACTCTTTAAAATTGCATATCAAGATTATCATTTGGTTGACATTTTGGTTAAAAGTGATGCACAATTTTTTCTTTTCTATATATAGCATCTGAGAAAACTGAACACACACAAAGTTCTTACATGATCACAATCGATCCACCTATCATTCACACCAAATCCCAAGCATAACTTGCCACGTACCAGGTCTAAGGGACAGACAACAACAATTATTCGGCTAAAGTACAGGGAAGAAGGAAAGAAGGAGAGAATTAGTATCCAAGGTGATGGGCAAGAGTACAGACACTGCACTCTACTCTTGTAACTGACAGCTGGGCCTGGGCGCGGGGTTGCAGATATTTGCATCAGGGAAGACTCCTGCACCAATATCTTACTCACTGATTTACTGGTGAGGGCCTCACCAAGAGAAAAACAAAAAAACAAACAGAGGACTTTCACCGTGTAGTCATTGCCTCCTCTTGATGGTCACCTGAGATTCCCAGGAATGGCGTCTAGGAAAGGAGCGACATACAAGAACCCTCCCACAGAGCTGTCTACTGTGCTAGTATATACCACAATTCTAGTGCTAAATAAAACAACAACAACAGCAGCACCCTGGTCCTAACAACACTGTATATGACCGTAAGCTGCTCTACATTAACTTCTATCACTGGGTGTAGTGTAGTAACCTATCTAATTCACCCACAATACCATACAGCCAAACCGCAGACTAACAAATTAAAAAATAATATACCAAAAGCCTACCTTTAATGGGGGCATGACTCATAAGGGCAAGGACACAATAATGGTGTTAATCAAAGCAAGGTCTCTAGTAGACCACTACAAAAAAGCCACCAGGGATTTAGCAGGCAAATGGGAACCAGACTAATGGGAACCAGTATGTGGTCTCTTAGTAACAAGGGCTAGTCTCCTACTGATGCCAGCGCCGGAGTTTTCCCCACAGGCCTAGTTCCTGAAATTGTATTTTCCAAAGGTTATGGCTGATTCTACTATACCTCACAGACTATTGCTCTATAAATGTGCCCACAAACTTCTAAACCTGAAACTGATGCTAATCCTAATTTAGACTGTGCCTCAAATGATAATGAATATGGGTCAGTATGGGTCAATACACTAATGCATCCCATGTGCCTTGTGCTCGAACAATGGCTGCACAGACCTAGAACCCGAATTTTTGCCCTCAGGCCTTGTGCCCGAAAAATGTGTCTCAGGGATTGGAGGAAAGTACCATACTTACCTGCTCTGCACATGAAACAGACCATCTCTGTGCTGTTTTCGTCTTCTCCAATTCATCCTGCCAGCGGCACCTCTTCTCCTGTTGAGTGCTTTACTTGATTGAAGAGGCCTCTTTCTCTTCAATCCACGCTGGGCTCCTGTTGCCTGAAGGGAGATATTGCTTCTCTTCTTCCATCATCTCTCTCCTGTTCTCTTTGCACTCTTGCCCCTCTTTTGTTTTCCTGCTTGGGCTTCCGGTACCATTCTGATCAGACCAGTGCAGTAGGTGAGGCTTTGAGATGTAACAAGCAGTGACTAGCTTGCCACGCCACCAAGTTCAAATGACCGGAGGTGATCCCTGAGTGGCTTACAGTCCTAGCCATTGATTGACTGACATTGAACCTGTTCAAATTTGCTGACACCAATGCCAGGGAGCACTGTCAGAAGTGCGAACTTACCTCAGCTGGATCCTCTTCTTCTCTTTGCCCTCTTTGCGTCCTCCCTTTCAAGGGGACTCTATTCTACACCTATCTCATGCCCGCCTCTGTGTCTTCCATTTTTAGTGTATGGGAATTGAACATCATGTAACCAATCAGATCATCAGAATATTCACAGGAGCACTACATTTTTCAGTATATGAGTGTGCTGGGAAACTGTTACATGTCTATTTTACAGGTGCAGTGTCTTTGGTCTTCACGCTTTCTGTGGCTTGTGATTTTATTCCTTAGATCATGTTTGGATTTGTTTTGACATGTTTAACTAGTAGTATTGCTCTGTCTACGGTCCTCTGATCCTGTCCATTGAGTATCTTTCATATTCCCAGTGGTTCCTATTAATCTGTTACAAAGCGTCATAACACTTAGAGTAGTTCACATGAGAGGTTAAACTCACTGTCACATCGGTGCTGCAAATGGAAATGAAACAAAAGGGACATAGAATAGAAAATGCTATGTTTACGCAAGCATATGTGACAATGCAGCAATGAGCAAAGAAAACATCTGCTTACATGGAGATGAAGAACCACTGTGAATAAACTCATAGACTAAGCTTTTTATTCATCAGTAAATTAAACAAGCAGACACTTAAAAAGTTAATTGAAAAACACAGCTCAGACAACTCAAAGTACTGTTAGGAAAGTGCAGGGACATCAGCATTGCTTTCAAGTGTCATGTATGCACAGGTGGGTTATAAATATTTTCCAATGTGAAAATCCCCAAATAGTAGGGAACATATTTAAGTTTGTTCAATATCAACCCTATGTAACTCATTTTGATATCACAGGTGCATATCTCATTTTTGTATACAATTGACAATAGATCAATGTACGTATCCCTGATTTTAAATTTTTAACCTAGTCCTTCTATTAAGCAATCAATCAACTATGATTTTTAATGAGACTGGTTTAAAATATGTACTGTAAGTAATAGAAAATCTACAAAATAAATAAATTATGAAGACATACAGGCAAATATTCAGGCAAGCAAATAAAAAAAAACACTATTACACACATTTAAATATAAATTTTATTTTGGGCCACAAAATTTGTACTGTAAATGTGGAAGTCCTGAATGAACAAGATGGAAATGCACTGATTAGTCTTGCTTGCTAAATTTCCGTAATAAGCATGCACAGGTTTCCGAATAGGGAGAGAGGAGAGGAACAAAAGTGTAATAGGAGTCTAGCACCAAGAAACACAGAAGGAACCAGAGAGATAAGACTAGGAGCCTTTAGAGTGAGGATCCTGATTTTATATCCGCCCCAGGGTGGGGACAATATTATGGACATCTATCAACCTATTACACACACATGAATATGATTTTTCAATATGTATGTTTGAATAATAAATTATTTTGTGAAATTAACATAGGGAAGAATCATAGAAAAGTATCTTGCCCTATATCGTCTTACATAATAGTTATAAATGAAAACAATGTATAATTTGCTTGGGTAATCTAAGAATTTTGAAAAGTTCCTCCCAGGAAATCCAACTTTGTGCAGAAATCACAAAGATCGTCCAATCAGGAAGGGATGAACATCCTTCAGCTTTGTCTGTCTCAAATGTTTATAGTAATTAATACATTTTAGGCGGGGGATACATCTATGATTCGTGCCCTGGACCCTAGTAAAGTAAAAAAAAATCCCTGCTTGAAGTGCTTAAACTCACTTTAAGGCTTAAACCTTTTTAAAAAACCTGGTCTTGCTATCATTCTCTACAAGGCAGCTGCTGTGTATGGAAGTATGACTGGAACAGTGACAAATGTGCTGTAATATAAAACTTTTAATAGATTTTGTTGCTAAGATACCATGGTTAAAATACATTGAAAACTAATGAGTTTGTTGGAAAAAGGCAAATTGAATCATAATGGGCTACCTTTATATTCTGACTGCTCTATACATTAGGACACAAATTATCATATTCAGAAGTTAAAGGTCCATTAAAAATAAAGTAAAATACAGGCTTTATATGAAATACTTACCAGTAACATTCATAAAAACAGAATTGAAGATATTTAAGATAAACTGTGATATTTCTTCTCATAGAGGACTTTCTGCTCCTGCTTGAGGACATTGCTGTAGGACAATGGAAAAAACACAGCATCGCCATGGCCCATAGCAACATTTGGGGAGGACCCAGTTACACTGGTTCATCATTCTGGAGACCCCTGCTCTGCTGCCATATGGGGCCTCACTGCACATGCTCACCCTCCCCCCAGAAAAAATCTGAACGGGGAACTTGGGAGGGTAGCCCCGCATTGGCGGTCCCCTTCACCTCTAGGCCCTGTAGCAGCCACATCCCATGCAGTAGCGGTAGTTCCACTACTGTGTGGGGAATATTAGATTTTTGCTCCGGGCCATGGGGAGGATCACCTTTCCCTATGTGGTAGTACAGCTTTAATCCATGTTCGCCCACTTTTAAAACCTCCCCTCATGTGACAAGTGCAGGAGGGGGCATGGTGATACCATTGGCCCCACCCCCTGCTGTTAGGCTTGAAGACGCACATTGCATCCTTAAGCCCTGCCTCCACTAAGACTTAGTAGGAAGCCTAGTCTTCCGGGAGTCAGAAATTCAGGAACCTCCCGGCAATTCCAGGAGAGTAGCCAAGTATGCTTTAATCAAATACGTATACAGTGTAAAATATAAATAGATTTGGAATATGTAGCACATTCTTATCATTTAATGTTTCTTGTATAGACATAGTAAAATTGTAATTTGCACGTATTTTGAACATTAAATTCTGCTCACAGTGATCTTGCTTTATTTAAATAATTTAAATAATTTTTCGAAAAATCAAAGATAATTTTTCTGTCAGTTTGAAATATTAAATTGCAAGGTATCCAATACATCCAGGTCTTTGAGAGAAGATGGGATGGTACAAAGTACCTAGGCCTGGGATTCCCAATGGTGATTAGGTGGAGATGGTTGGGACTCCTGTATTATCTGCTGCACCATCAGAACCATCCTGTGTGCAGGGGAGAAGAAATAGCTTTCTATTGGTCCACACGGTCACATCATACCCCTATACTGCATGTGCAGCATTTGCCTTTACATAAGATACAGCTGACCAATTTGCAATATGTGGCACTTAACCTTGTGTATAATTCTCCCATTGTCCCATAGACTGTAAGCTTGCGAGCAGGTCCCTGCTTACCACTCTGTCTGTCTGTATTAGCCACTATTGATTTTATACTCTTTTTTCCACGTTCCAAAAACATACTAGTAGGGTAATTGGCTGCTAATTAATTGTCCTTAGTCTCTCTTGATCTGTGTGTGTGGGTTAGGGAATTTAAACTGTAAGCACCAATGGGACAGGGACTGATGTGAGTGCGTTCTCCGTACAGCGCTGCGGAATTAGTGGCACTATATAAACAAAATGGTGATGATTAGGATGATGATGAGCTGCATGGGAGCTCAGGAATCCTCTCTGCAGCCCTGGACATAATGCAGCATAGCATGTAAAAGGAACTCAGTTTAGCAAAGAGAGACACTGGAAACAATATTGTGGAAAACAGCAAGTTTTTGAAATACATCAAGAGAAAAAAACTGAAAAATAATAGTATTGGGTCACTAGAAGATAAATGATGGATGTTTATTATTGGATATAAAACAAAAGCGGACCTTTAACATACATTCAAGATGAGGGGAAAATACTGGAAAATATGTTGGGTGACATATACTCAAACAGAACAATAAACAGTACTGTCAAACACAGAAGGAAGTGCAGTTACATCTAAGCAAGATTAAAATTGATAAAGCTCCTGTCCCAGGTGGCATTCACTTGTATCACATAGATTTGCCACGCAGAGAAGAAAAATTTAGATAATAAACATTTTCAGAATGAGGATGGCAAAAGTACTAAACGTTTTCAGGGTCTATTTCACCTCCTTCATGCAAAGCAGCCTGATACATTGTACAATTGGCAAATGAAAGATGGTAAGGGATTTAAAACATATCAGTAGATTGTAAGGTAACTAGCAGCTGCTACAAGCAGGGCCGTCTCTTCCATTGGGCACAATGGGCAGGTGCCCGGGGGCCCTGCGGGCAAGGGGGCCCGTCCGAGGCAGCGCTGAAAAAAAAATCCTGCAAAAAAAAAAAAATCCTGCAAAAAAAAAAAAAAAGAAGAAAATACTTACCTTGCAGTCATGTCAGCTGGCGATCCGGCTCCCTCCCTGATCCCCTCTTCCGTGCTGTGCTCGCAGTGAAGATTCACTGCAAGCACTGCACGGAGGAGCGTGAGACCAGAGAGACTCATGCATATATATTTTTTTTACACACACACAGACACTATATAAATATATATATATATATATATATATATATATATATATATATATATATATATATATATCTATCTCATCAATATATACAAAGGTAGGAGGAATAGTGGCGCCAAATAGAGCAGTATTAGCTGGTTTAAATCACCCAGACAGTCAATAAGTACTGTAGTATAACGGAAATGCAGACTTAAATATATGTCTAGCTGGTAAGATCAATATCGTCCAGTTTCCAATAGATTCCAACCATATACCGAAACCGAGACAGAGAAAAGCAAAAGAAAGAATGTCAAATGCACACGTGAAATATAATAAAAAGTAATAGGTGGCAGCGTACCAAACAGGTACTGGGCAGAGTTATACACTGACCTATATATTTCTTGAAGGAGAAGTGACAGTTGGGAGTGGTTGGTGGTTGCCGGGGGTGACAGTGGGGAGTTTTTAACACCTTAAGTAGCTTGATGAAGGATGTGGCGATGAAGATGAAGGATGAGGTGATGGAGAAAAGTGATGAGGTGGTGACATGTGGACAAAACCACTTTAAAAAAAAGCGCTTGCGTCGGGAAGTAACGCTCTTCCCCTGAGGAGGCCTGGGCTAGGCCCAAATGCATGACAAGAACCTTTTTAACACCTTAAGTAGCTTGATTTGACTAGAATGCATGAGTATCATGCACGGGATAACTTGTATATATATATATATATATATATATATATATATATATATATATATAGTGTGTGTGTAAAAAAATAATATATATATTTAGGGGCCCCGTTGCACTGCATTGCCCGGGGGCCCATAATGTAGTTAAGGTGGCCCTGGCTGCAAGTCCCAATAAAAATATTGCATGCATAAAATAAGGACAGATGCATGAGAAGCAACCATAATTTGACCATTGTACAAGGCACTGCTTAAACTACTTGTAAATATTTGGTAAAGTCTTAGGGACCTGCTTTATAAGGAGGACATAAAAGAACTTGAGACAGTTCAGAGGCAGGTGACCTTAATACTAAAGGAAAATAGAGGGATTTGATTATATAGAGTGGCTTACCTAATTGGGTGTGTTAACTTTCAGTGAAAAGGTTCCTTAGCAGTGAAATCATTACTACGTCTTGCTCTGTACTGTTTAGAAATTGCTGTTAATTTAATTTAAAAATGTGCACTGTTTAAATTTATCATGTACCACAATAAAATACATGTTTTAGACTTTTTTTGGTTTAAAATCTGGTTCAGATGCCCACGGCATACTGCATTCCTCTACAGGGGGAATGTGGCTGCTGTTCTATGAGACTATTAACAATTCATCTTTTGTTTGCCTTCTGTTTTAAACACATTGTTTTGTCAGTCCCATCTACTTTTCATATTAAATAGATTTTCACACTTGCTGTATGATCATTAGATTTGATACAATAGTAGCATTTTACCCTAGGTCCTTGAATATATTGACATAGCTTACTGAAATAAATATAATACAGTAATGTAACTTAATTCTGCCTCAAAACAAATCCCCAAAGTCCCAAATTTGCAGTCTATATCCACTTCAATGTATACCATACACCAGTATTATATGTATATATATATATATATATATATATATATATATATATATATATATATATAGTTAAAATGTTGAATTATTTATATTAATTTGACTTAATGATTTTTATTTCAGAACTGCAGGATTTAAACAGAACGTCAGTCTTCCAGAGTTCGTTTGCAACTTCTGACCTATATACCATGTATTTGGATGAGTATCAAGAAAGATTGTTCGTCGGAGGCAGAGATCATGTGTATTCACTTAGCTTGGAAAACATCAGTGAGAAATACAAAGAGGTAACATTCAAATCAGTAAAAGCAAAGTTGTGTTTTTAATTACATTTCAGTCTCATTCTTCTTGTCTAAATGTATTGGGTTATGTTACAAATAAGTTTAAATATAAAAAGCAAAATATCTGTTATCGAGCATACTCCCTGCTACTTCTTGTCGATGTGCATTTTCCAAATGATGTCTTACCATATATTACTCAGGAAATAGTGCTTGCATAATGAGTTCTGCATATTGTGCTTAGTTCTACATAATTGTTCTTCTTACCAAAGACTGATATTATTATGCCCCTCTAAGGCTAAAGTGTAAGTAGATGACATTCTCAGAAATGAGTTGCTGTTGGCCATATGAGCTAGCTTTTCTCTCACTTTATAATATGTTTCCACATACAATAAGTAAGTGCTTGTGTCTCATAACATGCATTTTATTTTTACATGGGAGTTAACTAAGTTAGCCAAACCTGCTATATTCATAACTCTTGCAGAAATTAGAAATAGATGACAGATTTACTGCTTGTTGAAAAGGAACCTGAGCGTGTCAACCAGAATTGCATCAGTATAAGCGCGTGCTTGATTCACTTAAGATTTCTTTTGTGATAATCACCTTTCCCACTAAATGTTGCTCTTGAGGTTTAAGTTGGTGAAGTAAGAAAAATATGTCTTTGCAACTTAATCTTAGATGATCTATGGAGCTTCAACCACCAGTGAATCACTGAGTAACAATAAATCCCCATATGACAACTAATATTAAGAGTATCTAAAGTTTTTTTTTCTAACAATATTACATCTCACAAAACTCAAGCATGAAAATAAATGTTAGTTTTAACTGACTGCTTGATTATTTTAATTTTTTTAAAGACAAATTTATTGAGTGACAGTACAGATCATATATCAAATGACATGAAGCAAATATGAATCAAGATTTCCAAACACTATCAAGTCAGAACATCTGAGGACTGTTATATTTTTCAGTAGCAAGAGTTAAATTGGGCAGTATGGGGGTGGGAATGAGGGACAGCTCATATGCAGATCAAGGTGGGAACACGTAAGCAGGTTTTAAATGAGTTGCTAATGATACATGCCATCTTATAAATATCCCAGACTATGTTTATCACTGCTGTAAGTGACAGGGGATCGGGAGCTCTCCATGCTGCAGCAATTTAGAAGGTTGAAGCACTGCAGATATGTCAAATTAGTTTATTAAGGTACTTATGGGTTCCTGGAATCAGTAGGAGAAAAAAGAGTTCTAGTGAGAAAGGAATGCTGATGTCAGTGAGAACTAGTACTAGCTCCTTGACCTCATTCTAAAATGTCACTCTCTTGGTACAACTCTACCTGGTGTGAGCCAAAGTACCCATCTGGGAGCACTGGCTTCAATATAGATGTGAAGATGATGCGCGAAGACACATATCCAGGAGGAAAGTACCACCTATAATACAATTTATAAGTGGGCTCTTTAATTCAGACACATATTGAAGTCTTAGATAGATTTTGACGTATCACAAACCTCATGACTGCCATCTCTTGCTTCCACTTAGAGTGTACTTCTTAAGGGAGGTGGAACAATCAATATTTTGTGCATGGTGGAGATAAACCTTTGGCTGTTGAATGGAACACACACAACGACTCTGGTTTAGAGCGCGCACAACTCTGATCATGTGGATATTGGAAGCGATGGAAGTGTTGTATCTGTAGCTATTAAGTGTTTGCCTCTGAAGGGTAATCTACATTGCAGGTCTAAGAATTCAGGAAAAGACTAATAATTTAATAAGGCCCTGCACCCAAATTAGAAGGCTTTCATGTTCCTGGCAAAAATTGTGGGTTGTTCCATAAGGGTTACAGCTCAGTCGATGCGGAAATTAGATGGAAAGATGATGTTGCCTGGTCCCAATGGTAGAACACAATGGTATTCTGGAACGTTGCCTGTAGATTTTGGAATCCATCGGTAGGCAGCGTTCATGAACGTTTGCAATATATCTGCTTCCATGTCGGCCCATAGTTTGGTCCCTAAGGGTGCGTGTGCATTGATAGAGGTGGGCTCTCATATAGTATTTTTTAAGGTCAGGAAACCCAAGATTGCTTGATTGAATAATTAAAACACAATTATTGTCTTGTACAACAGTACAACAGTTTATCCATTTTGCATACCCTACATAACCTAGTTGTCTAGTGAAGCATATAGAATACAGGTACTGGTTAATAATAATATCACATATATTACCTATGCATACAACCCAAGCTTTTTGTGGTGCTATATGAAACTAATATAAAATAGACACCCTAAATTTATACCTAAACTTCTGCAGCAGCGAAAGGGGAAGGTGCAACTAGGTAGGTATTTTCCAATTTGCAGGAAGGCTCTTCTCAGCAAACATTAAAAAACATTCAAACATTCAAGCACACAAAAGTGCAGCATGTAATTATTTTTGATGTCTCCTCAACCTCATTAGTAATTTAAATTAATATTGGCGGTTCTACAGATGTGGAAGCAGGTTGGACTTTATAGAGATATTTACACTCTTTCCACCCAAAGCACTTCAGGTGGATTTGCAAATGTTTAGGTGTTTCTAGGACCCGAAAATGGATGTGCAACTTAAAATGTGCTAGTTTCTAAATGACCCTTAACGGTGACTAATTTTGCCAAATTTTACCAAACAGTTGAGCTATTTAAATGCCTGCAGAAACAATGTGACACTTGAACCACAACATTATGTTTTAGTTTATTTTTTGGTTAAGTTTCCAAACACTAAGTGGGCAATATATTGGTATGGGCATGGTTTCAGAATAAATCATAACAGTCCTAAAACATGTGCTCACACAGGATGGGCAGTCATCCATTAATGTATGTAAGAATGAGGAAATATAAGAAACAGATGGTCTCAGGTTTTTCGTATAAGTAGTGTATACCTGTCAATTAATCCTTGTACACTGAATGTCATGAAACAAAGTGGCCTTAATCATCACATTAAGGTTGTATTTGGAATGAATTGTTTAATTGCTCAATGTAGTTCTGCACAACGTCTGTGCTTAGAACGTCCACAATGTACAACTTACTGGACCATGGGTTTGTATACATGAAATGATAGTTTTTTTCCTATATCATGCAGAGTGTCATTGCTGTATAGAGCATAACAGAAAATACATATTTTAGTTTTACACACGGCAGTCAATATGTTTTAAGACAAGGATACCATTTTCATTATTCTCTAAATAGTCAACTGTCTCTTTCTGCTGAACTAAATGCTTTGTTCAATTGAAAGTACCTTACATTGTGAGGATAAAGGTTTGGCTGTTTGTCAAGAAAGATCATTTTTAATATACAGATATATGGATATATACCTTAAAACATTATAATGTTCAAATTTAAAACAGATTATGTTTAACAGACCCTGAGACTGATTAATCATACTTTGCTGGCATTCAGTTAAAAGCTTAGTTTTGGTATTGTGTTTAGGGTCTACCCTCGTGAGTATACATTTCACTATTTTGTAGTCTCACTTATTAACTGTCTATCAAATTTAAATAATGGTTTCACAGACACAAGAGATTACTACATCACACACACATGAAAGTTCAATGCAATAGAGGTAAATACCAGTTATATGCCAGCTGCGGCAGTAATGCCCAATAATATACCAGCAGTAATAGTTATATGCCAGCAACAATTTGCAGCAATAAGTCATCAGCAATGTCCAGTAATATGTCTTTTGTATTAGTTATATCATCATCATCATCATCATTTATTTATATAGCGCCACTAATTCCGCAGCGCTGTACAGAGAACTCCCTCACATCAGTCCCTGCCCCATTGGGGCTTACAGTCTAAATTCCCTAACACACACACACACACACACACACACACACACAGACAGACAGAGAGGGAGACAGACAGACGGAGAGGGAATCAGAGAGGGAGAGACTTGGGTGAATTTTGATAGCAGCCAATTAACCTACCAGTATGTTTTTTTTTGAGTTATATATAGTATTTGTGCCCCTCATACTACTATGGAAGCAGTACTTGTCAAGTAATATACTAGTGATGATGCTCAATAATATGCCAGCAGTACTTGTTATTTTCCTACAGTACTACAATAATACACCAGTAGTAATGCCCAGCAGCCTTACAGTAGTAGTAGTATCATGCCCCTAGTTGTTGCATAGTAATATACCATCAATACCCCTCAATTTGCCAACAATGGTACTTATATGTCATCAATTATATAATAATATTCCAGTAATAATACCAAGTAATAACCAGCAGTTGCACTATAATAATCCATTAGTAAGGCCTACCAATATGTCCTCAGTATTAGTAATGCCGGTAATAGTCACCTAGTAATGTGCCTTAAGTTATACAAAGTGCTATGTCAGCTGCATTGATCATTTGCAAGTATTAGTTGCCCAGTGGTATTTTTTTTTTTTTAACGGCCAATAAAAAGCCTGTAGTAGTAGTCACATGACAGTAATATCTACCCAGTACTGTGCCAGTGAGACAGACCAGTAACATACCAATAGTAGAGGTTATATGCTGTCACTAACACTCATTAACAGATAAGCAGCACTTGTCCATTAATATTCCAGCAGCAATGCCACCTAACATGTGAGTACTTGCACAGCACCACTTGCACACTAATATGTCATAAGTAAAGTCGGGCCTCACCCCTCATCTCTTTTTGTGTCATGGGCCTGATCCTGTGACCTCCTCCCATTTTACATTATGTCCCTGCGTTTCCTGTCCTGCTGTGCTGCCCCACTGGTGATAAATGACATAAGGTTGTGTGCTATTTATTCTATTTACTTACATTTTTCATACTGCCACTTCTAAATTTTCACTTTGGATACTGGTTGCACACCATCAGCTACTAACTGATTTAACACCTCAAACTGATCCTTATTCTCTGTATTTAGCGCAAATAAACACATCTTAAGGTCATTTCTACCAAGTGCTTTATTTTTGTATTTAAAGCCTTTCTGCTCACATACTTTACCATTTTTTATTTTTGCTACACTAAACTGGCATATTGCTAGCAACCCTTGAGGTCTTTAAAATTAGTTTAAAAAAACCCTGTGATACCATATTGTGGCCTCTGCCTAACTAGCTAGCTCCCTAATGTCATAATGTAAATGCATGTACTGATTGCTAGGGGAATATAAATTCCAAGAGGCCTTAATTTGAAGGGATTATAGAACTGTATTGTTTCCAGGAATATCACACACAATCTGGACTACATAAATATAGTTTATGTTCTTTCTCTTGAAATATGCAGTGATTCCCCCATGCTTACTATACAAATGTGTTCCTCTTGGCATGTAGATATTATTTCAAATATGTAATAAGTGCTAAAAATTTAATGTTATTGACATCAATTAATATTAATCTTAATGGTCTACAGAGTAACACACAGTTGTTGTTCAGTGTAACTCTGCACAATGAGTTTATTTATTTTAAAGTTGCCCTATTCCATCTTCTCCAATACCCAATCACTCAACTTACAAATAAAAGACCATAGCACCTGGAAAATTACAAATTAACCAATTTATCTCATCAAACACTAATATTTTGCTATTTATATGTTTCAGTGCACTGTTTACATGGTAAATACTCTACTTGCAAATATCTATCTATCTATCTATCTATCTATCTATCTATCTATCTATCTATCTATCTCTCTATCTATCTATATATATATATATATATATATATATATATATATCATGACATTTTAGATAAAAAATAAAAGAATCCCACTTATGTTAGGATATGTGTCAATTTTTTAAATAGTTGCATTCCTGAAAAATAGGGGTTTGCTTTATTGTTTAAGATGTGAAATGTTTGCTTCATTTTGACATAACAATTTGTCACTATTTTCACAAAAGTTTGTTACCAGTATCAGGTTTCCACATTTATTTGTAGTAAATATAAACAGCTTTCAATGAAAAGAAAAACTGCAACTAATTAAGGAGAAATGTTATATCAGCTCAAATCAAGGGAGACTAGTTGAGTCTAATGCAGGAGTTCCTTGAATTTAACCATCATTTGATTACTTTGCTACTTGTTTTACAAAAAATAAATAAGAATTTGATTTATTTTGCTATATTTGCACCAGATTTTTCTCACTAATTTTGTAATGATTTCCAGCATCATAAACATGCTGTACTAGGCAAAGCAGACTGGCAGAGAGAAGCACAATCACTATATGTTTTGACATTATATATAGTATTATATATCCTGTCCTCAGAACACAGTTCATCCCAAATTAGTGGGAGGAATTTCCAACTGCAATGCACAGAAATGGTTAAATCTTTTTGCTAATGGCTGTTAACATTATTTATTCTTGCTATATAAAATAAGAATCTTCATCTAAGCTAATTGGAAACTAAAACGTCTCAAACTATTCCAATATTTGCACATTTCGTTATCACAGTATACAAGTTGCGGCAAGACTCTTGATTGTTAGTAATAGCCCTAGGTTTGTGGAAAGGTCCCAAAGGCCTGGGCATAGAGCACAATATTATAAGGGCAGCAGGTTCATGCTGGTGATTAGTAATACAAGATCTTTATTTCTGTTGGCAGTAGGAGGATGAGCAATGCAACACTGTTATAATGTATATTATAAAGGTTGGGGAGGGCAGAGTAGAAACAACCTAAGTTGCAAAACAATGTAAACAGGTTTTGACTGTGAGCACATTATAATTATATCTATTATTATTATTATTTTTATTTTTGTGTTGTTGATATTGTAAGGTGCCTTAGTGTGAACAGTGGGGAAAAGAGGTCATATATAAAACAGGGACATACAAGGTAGCAGGAGCTTACAGTCTAATGGGAAAAGGGCACAACTGAGACAAGAAGAGCGAGAGGTGTGAAGAGAGTAGATATTTGGGCAGTTGTGCGAGTAGTATATGTGGGAGTAAGTTAAGCTTTTCAGAAAGCATTTAACTATTTGAAGGTTGTGAGAGATGTTTGTCGGGTATGGTAGGGAATTCCATAAGAAAGTAGTGGCATATGTACTGAAAACAAAGGGCACACTCTCTTGCATACTATATGGCATGTACAATTACTTTTCACACTAGCTTTAAACTTGTCTTTTAGCATGTATAGGTCCAGTTATTCTTGTGTTTTTGATTTATATTTGAATTCCAATGTCATGCGTATATTTTCAATTACTTTAGATATGGTCATGTATGCACGATCATATCTGTTTATCCTCTAAAAGTGTCAAATAAATGTATGGGTTATGTCTCTATTGAACATTCATAGCCTAAGGTTATGGTTGGATTTTTGGAGCCTGAATACTTACATAGCTTTATAAAAATCTACACATTGGACTTTGATGAGTATTCACACCATTTGTTTCTTATTTATGTTAATTATAAACTTTAGCTCCTATCATTGAGCCAATTTTGTTACAATATATTGTTGCAATAATGTATTTTTCTTCCCAATTCACAGTGTAATTGTGTGATAAGTGGGAGTTTGGAATCTCATTCATAGGGGAGAAATCAATTGGCCGCTTTACTTGTGAAAGTAACGCTGCCCATGTACTATTAGCGTTGCTACGGTAATAGTGCATATTATTACTGTTAGTATGGTAATTTCAATGCTGATATTTGCTCGCAGCTCTGAAAGCCACAAGCGGAAATCCACATTAAAATTACCGTACAAACAGTAATAGTGCGCAGTTACAATTGAATTTCCCCCATAGTTTATTGACGCACTATTATTTATCCTATGTTGTTCAAAGAAACTGTGTCTTTGCTGACCCATAAGACCCTACCCTTGTATGGACAGAATAACTGTTTACATTCCAGCAAAACTATTTATTAACATGTTACGGTTATAGATACACTTTCTTTTTAATGGTTTCAAAAGTTACTGGAATGGTTCTACTAATTATAAGGGAACAAGTAATTCCCACAAATGTAATCGGCTGTATGGAAGTTACGTTTTATGATAGATGACTCTGGCACTATGCCTTTACCAGTCCGGGTGTGGTTTGTGTTAGCATAATTTGGTTTGCCTGGAAGCTATGTAAAATAATAATATAACATAAATATCATGCATCTGTTTTTTAGCATTTAAACAAATATACAATTTTCTCACTATTGTCAGCCGATATCAACAGCCTAATAAAATGTGGTAAACATGTTGACTGCAAAAAAAGGAGATCCATTGTAAAACCAACTCATGTTACTGGTTTGTACAATATTTTCATACCAGTATATTTTAATATGCATTCAATTAAACCTCTGTAACTAATTTCCAAATTTACCTTTTCCATTTGTGCCTAGGTGATGTGTGTTTTTTTAGCTTTAGGCTGTGTGGATAGATCTTATTTCTATTGCTAATATTTTGATAATGATTTTGTCTTAACAATTAACCTTGAGCTCACTGCTAAGAATGACTTTTGTGTTATATCTTTTTGTTAGATAAATTGGCCCAGTACAGACCAACAAATTGACGACTGCTACAGAAAAGGGAACCAACCGGTAAATATATATTTGTTTGTTTATTTTAAGGGAGGTCCTATTAAATTATACAAGTAAATTACAGACATTTTTATTTACAGACATTAATATTTCTACATTATAGAAAACTCAATCTTATAATTCAGGATTCTTTGTCAATAGCTAGATAGTTGTGTGTATATGTTTACATGATTACAAGATGACTATTTATTTACACTTCATCATTTAAAATTTTTCCACAGAGAGAATGTGCAAATTTTATCCGCATTCTTCACCACTATAATAGAACTCATCTTTTGGCTTGTGGAACTGGAGCATTTGATCCGCTTTGCATTTTTATAAGAGTTGGATTTCGGTCACAGGTATGTTTTTTCTTTTCCCATGTGTAGGATGTTTGTTCCTTTTTTTATAATCCATTTATATGTCTGTAAAACTTTTGTACTTTTCTCTAAATGTCTTTCATTTATTTGTAATTTCTGAGCTCATCAAAGGCATCTGTTTAAACACTTATTTGTCTATTGTTACGGCTAAGTCCCAAACATGAACTCCTAGAACAGGCAGCAGAGGTCTTCACCTATAGCAGCCGTCTTTCTCGTAGAGCTTATTTTGCTCCGAGGTACTTGGATGCCTCCAGGTCTTAACTCTGAATAGTAGGAGCTTATGTTTGTAGACCGTAACAAGAGAGGCAGGAGGAGTACCAGGACTGGTGCAGGACTGGTGCAAGAATGATGGCGGGATCCAAGGCAGTTAGAGAAAAGGTCCGGAATACATAAAATACATTTTTACAGTTGCTCCTGATTGCAAACACATGTTATAGCATGCATACGAGACTGTCATCTATAGTAATCAGGACTTAGACTAGCCCTGTAGCTGGTGCAAGAGATACTGCAGTAAACAAGTAACTTTGAGATGCCCAAATCTTGATTTGGATGTGTCTGTGTGTGTTTGCGTTTGGCACGTCCTTACTGTACATTGACTACGAATTAATGCCCCTTCCCCTCCCTATTCCCTCCCAGAAATCATAGGCTGTAGTAAGTGTCCTTTGCATACGAAGATGAATTGACCATTGTTGCGTCTAGTTTCGTATGGTCCGGAACTGGGCTTGCGCATATGAAATTTGCGTGTGATACGCACAAAACCGGCAGATACGCTCCTTGATGAATCAGGTCCATAATGTTCATTGGCATTTGCACACAACCAAATACTCTATAATATATTTTCAGTTAAAATATATATATATATATATATATATATATATATATATATATATATATATATATATATATATATAAGGTAGGTAGTGGAGATTTGTCATTTGGTAACAATTGTCCTGTGGTTATATTACTTCCATATTTTGTGAATTCTTATAAGCTTTACTCTGCTATGGAGTGGAGAATTTATAAGTCAATGCTAAACTCTTTGCCCATTCTTTTGACTGTCAAATCTGTATGCCCTGTACTGTACTATGCAATGTAAAGGAGATCACCCTTTATTGTCCTGTTAACTCTCTGCGATAGCAAATATGCATTCTGTCTGCTACAAAATATACAATGTGTGTTTATGAATTAATAATAACCTTTGTCTGCATATAGTCTGTTTGCAAATATATGACTTACAATAAAACAAAAACTTCAAATTATCCTAACAATAATAATCTGATCCATTTTAAAAGGATGTGTACATTAAAAAAGTAAAATGCTAGGGTGAAATTCATTAGACTATAAAACCACAGTTCTTCAACGTGGCCTGGCCAAATTAAGAGGCTATCATCAATGTATCTGAACCATACATGACACATGACATGGAGGCATCAAGAACTCAATAGATGGCAGTATATTCATATCCCGCTACCCATGTACATGTTAGCACACCTAACTCAGTGGGAGATTTTTTGGTGCATAATTGAGAAGCGTCCAAGACATTTTTATTTTAAATGAATTAAGAAAAAGCTTTTATAGTGTTTTTTGTTTTATTTTTACAGTGTTTTGTGTTGGTCAGTGACAAGAATTCTCTAATAAATTAATTTGTATTCCATAAATAAAATGTTAAAAACGCCAAGATGGTAAAACTTTTTATAGCCATTGTATTTAGTAGCATTTGCAGAAGGACACATACAAACCAATACACTAAGATACACTAAAGTTAAAATAATAACCATAGCCAGTAAATTTTCATTTTAAACTAATAAACCACAATAAATAAAATGACCTACTTAGAATTAAGCTTGCTTAAAATTTGAAATACCATTATTATTACTGCCACATAGTTTGAAAATGCAACAGCAGGGTGTTACTTGAACATAATTCAAGAATTGCATCATCAAAGAATGTTTTGCTGCTTTTGGACATATTAGCAGCTGCCTAGGCAGGGAAATAGGAATGTTAGATATTATTTTAATTGGAGCCAAAACCCTTACTCAGCTTCAGACTTCAGATGTGTTTGCTGACTTACCTAATGTGTTTATACCGTGTTTAAATGGCTAAGTATTGAACAGTTTTCAGAAGACCTCTTAAACGTAGAGACATAAATGGCATTATGTAATTTTCATTAGCCTGAGGTAAAATAGTACGAGAAGCACCTGCAAAGCATTTCTAGACCATGACACTTGATGGATTTAACTAGAGAAAAAAATGTAAACAGATGATTTGAAAATGTCATGTTCACTATTATTTTGGAGCTAATAGTTTGCCACACTAATATTAGATGAATGCAAGATGTCAATCTCTTGTCTGTGCAGTAATATATTACAAGGAGCAAACACAGGATTTCTTGAGGGGGTTTCCAAATGCTTGGTTTCAGAAAAAAAAAGACAAAAAGCACTTGCTGCAATAATAATAAAAATATAAAAGTACAATGTATATAATGTAAGACCATATGTTAAATAAAAAAAATGAGGCATATATCTTGTGTATAAAAAAAATATGCATTCTAATTGCTCTGACTCAAGTAAATATTTCTGTGACCTAAATATTGCTTATATGCTATTATCATTGTGCAGTATTTTGAGGGGACACTGTTATTTTGCCAACATGCACATATATGTACGTCACAGACCACAAGCCCAGAAAGTGGTACATCAAGGGGTATATTTACTAAACTGCGGGTTTGAAAAAGTAGAGATGTTGCCTATAGCAACCAATCAAATTCTAGCTGTCATTTTGTAGAATGTACTTAATAAGTGATAGGTAGAATCTGATTTGGTTGCTATAGGCAACATCTCCACCTTTTCAAACCCACAGTTTAGTAAATATACCCCCAAGTGTCTACATAGCTGCACATAAAAAAGTGCTAGTGTAACAACCTGGGACGAAAAAATATATGAATTTGCATACAACAGAATAAACTGAGAATTGATATTTTTCTAATTCATAACCTGCCTTTACTGGGAATTGCATTTAGGCCATACTAAGCAAATGTATTGTTTCACTATTATTGAAATATATTTTATATATGGTACCTCTGAACTAGAGATGTTATTGAGTGGCTGTTTTTCATTTATTTTAATTTACTTATTGCTTTTTCATAGGATATGGCAATGTCAAAACATTTCAAATCCCTAAAGTTTTAACATTATCCAATAGATATTATCAAATATTTGTAATCCCTCTTCAGCTCAAATCATCAACATGTGCAAACTAATGGATACAACGCATGAGACGTAATGAGAAAACCTGATTTCAAAGTTTCCAGACTTTCCAGTCCGCAGTTGTTTTTGAATCATAAGTTGTTAAAATAATCATTTCGAATTAATATAACTTTTTTATAAATTCATTAGCACATGTTTTTAATTTAATTTGTGCAACATTATCAATTAACACTACTATGAGGGCGGTACACTACCAACCAATGTAACTTGGTTAGCTAATGAAGTATATATTCACGGGGAACAGGGGTTTTGTGTGTGTTTTTGTTTTTTCTGCTGTTTTTTGTCCATTTACTACTGATTTTACAAACATGGTGTAATCTGTTTGTTGATATACCTTGTTCACTTTTACGGTCGGTGTTATTGTTGAATTGTACTCTAGCAAATTTATAATACACCTCTGACTAAATTACACAAGAAATTAACGTAAATTGTTAGCAAAACCATATAGTTATTCAACTTTCTCAGAGAATGCCATTCATGCAATGATATAACATAACACCAGTAAGATAAACTACTGTGAGTGGTAGATTAATCTTACCCAGCACAACCTGTAGGTCTATATACACAGTCCCACAAAATATCTAGCAATTCAACAGTCCTACCAGCTTAAGCCAACTATGTTGTTTCAAATCCTTACTATACCATTTTGCTGCTTTTTTGTAATGTACTATATATCAATGCACATTACTGTTAGTGCAATTAGAAAAATATCATCACTGCAATTACCAGGTTTATAATTACTGGGGTAGGAGTGGTAACAGCTGCCACAGGACCCAGTTAATGCCCATTAGCTGCCAAGACATGTGTACCTGCTTCCTGTGTTACTCCAGGCCCTGCTCCACTCTGTGGTGTCCATGGTCAGCAGGGAACTGGATGAGTGATGATTTGTGACTACCAACACCTCAAGGGATTATATCTGCTCAGAAGGAAAGAGAATACTGTTTTTCCTTCCTGTCTGAGCCATACTTTCCTAGTTTTTTTTACCTCTCCTCCATGATATGCCACAGAGGATAGCCAAGGGACAACAAATGCAACAAGGCAATTCACATCTTTGTGCTGTGGGAGGTCAGGGCCATTTGCTTTTAATAGAGTCATCAAGGCACTTTAGAAGACAGTGAATCAGTATATGGGAGCGTGGCCTACACTACCGGTAGTCTGGGAGGACTCGACAGAACCTGTAAGTCCCCAGAACATTCCTGGAGAATAGGCAAGTATGCTGTAAGTAGAAAGGGAAGTACAGAGCACACATAGCTGCAGAAAGAGAGGAGGCAACCGGCTGGTTTGTTATGGTAGTGAGGGAATGAGGCCCCCAAACTTCTAGTTATGTCCATGACAATAACCCAACAACAACAATGGCAATGATTATATTACATTTAATTATGCAGTTCCCTGTGCATACATACAGATCAAGGGAAGTTGTATTGTGCAATTTCTTATTAAAAAATAAAACAAACAAATAAATAAATACATAATATAATTATCAAGGACACTGTTGATTGGACATGATTTAGTTTTTTGTGTGTTTTATAAAAATTATGCACCTTAATATAGTCTTGACTGAGGCTTAACTGACTGACTAGTTGGCTGGCTGGATTAGACTTATTTTGCATAAACAGAATGGCACATATAGTGTTAAGGCACAGTCAATATTATGTAAATCTCTATTTTTCACCTCTCAAAAATCACCAGATATTGCACGATCACTATCTATATACTTCAACAGTACAGTGGAAATTTGGTAAGGATTAATTCAGATCGATTTAGTAAACCGTCATTGACAATTGGAAAATAAACTAAAAAATAATGAAAACACCTGAAAATCAGTGAGATGGATGAGGACAAAAATCAATAACACATTTCATGCGTATACAGAGCTTTCCCTTTTGTTTCAATGGCCTTTCAGTATAATGGGTTTTACAGGCTATGCACAATAAGCGGAAACCCCATTGAAATAAATGTGCCATTGAAAGAATAGGACAGCTCAGTACATAAAAAAAATCCTAGTCAGCCTGAGGCTGAATTCCAGTAAAACTGGGAAACCACAAGCCAGGGGCCCCCTACTATAGTGAAAACCATCCCAAGGGAGACCAGTGGCTAGTTCCCATTTAAACCGGAGAACAATGAGTTTGGTGTCCGCCTGTTAGAGCAGAAAGCAGCCCCAGGCTAGAAAGGCTGGACAGATTATCTATAAGGGGGAAGAGCACAGCATGGTATCCCCTGCCATAGTGGAAACCGTGCCCAGCTAATCAGCAAAGGACTAGAGCCAAAAAGGGTAGAGGTCTGTAAAACAAACAATGTTGCCGTTCCCTCCTAGGGACTACAAGCCCACTGCTGAAAGTACTGTTGATATTCCTGGGCTTGGGTGCTGGGATGATGAAAAAGATTGTAACACCTGGAGTTGTAACTTTTCCACCTTATTTGTCCCGGAATAATTGAAAGTGGTCCTTAAAACCCCTGCCCATTATAAAAATACAGCATAAATAATGTAACATATAATTGTAAAATACAGTTTAATGAAATAAGCACTTCCTGAAAGCCTGTGTTAACCACTCTATTATTCTATTATTCTTTATTCCTTCTTTTCTATCATCGTAATCCAATGGGAAATATGTATTTTGCAATTACATCCCCCCCCCCACCCTTAACGCTGCAAACGCAACTTCCAGCGAAACCAGAAGGGGACTCTGACCATAATCACTACCTCCATTTTAGCACCTCTGGAGGTAGCTTGCATATCAAGACATTTTTGTGCAGATTTCTCTTTACAAGTAATAATTTTTTGCAAAAATTTTCAAAAAGGCTTACAAAACATTCACTTACAGAATTCTTTCCACAGTTGTTTTTAACAAGATTTGTGTGAAGCCTTTTAAAACTTGGAGAACATTATTCCACTTTTCTTTTTACTATTAGTTTATTTCTTTATACCATAAATGACATTTTGATTATACTTGCAGGAACATATTTTCCAACAAGAACACCAGCGAGTTGAGAGAGGACGTGGGAGATGTCCATTTGACCCAAACTCTTCAGTTACTTCTATATTAACAGGTAATTAATATTGTTTTTAGAAAATGAACATTAAGTTATTGCTTTGTCACTCCCTGTACTTTAGTTTACTCTGCCAGGTTATAATACACACTAGTGAGGTTGCAATATTTTATTTACAGTAGATTTATATTCTGGATAAGTTGATTTATGTAATACAGAAACAAACTTTTAAATATATATCATCCAAAAACAATTATTTATTTTGTAAAGTGCCTCGAGTTATTAGCATTACTATGACCTATTAGTTGGCTCACATGTCTATAGGTCTGCAGAACAATTCTTTGTTTCAGATTCCCCATGACACAATTCCTTACACTGCTTTAAGGAATTGGACTATTTACAGTTAGTAAATAGTCCAAAACTGGATGTATTTGGACAGTCCAAAAAGAGATATATGTGAATTTAATTTGACCCTGTACCTTCTGAGCATTGGTAGTTATATGGAAAGTCCCACACTATGGATATTACCCCTACCTCTTTGTGTGTATTTCAGCAGAGTAGATGAACAAAAACATATATACATACATGCAGTTAAGATAATGTGATATCACATACCATTTCCAAATAAAATTATACCCCCCCAGAAAAATGAAAAATGAATCAGCACTGGCAAACCTAGCCAATGTGCCCAACGTGCCTGGATATGGCCATTTACAACATTGTTCTCTTGGAAATAACTTTAGTTGCAATAATACAACACATGCACATAAACTCGTCATTCCGGTTACTTAAACAGTCACAATTCTGAACTCTGCATCCCACAAACAATGCTCTGTGGGTTTTCTTAAAAGGAAATTGTGATTCTAGTTCTAAAGGAAATGAATTACATATGATGATCATCTTGCTGTATCTGTTTAGTGTATTTTATTTTTAAATATTTATGATACATGAAAGTTTAGGCAAACAAATGTAACTTGCACTTCAAATCAATCAATACATAAACTTCATTTTAGAGAGAACAAGACAACAGCTTATAGCAGTGGTTCCCAAACTGTGTGCCCTGGCTCCCTTGGGTGCCGCGGAGATCTCACAGGGGTGCCGCGGCCAGGGCCGGTGGTAAGCAAGGCGAGGGACTACTTGGCAATTATTTTGGCTTAGGGGTGCCTTGACAAAATTATGGAGACCCTAAGGGTGCCTTGAACTGAGAAAGTTTGGGATCCACTGACGTATAGTATCAGCAGCCATATCCGTTCTTAGCGCAAGTGTTCCTCCTCTTCCCACAGTGCACTCTGACCTGTTGCTGTATCCTGCTGTATTGCAACATACCATTGCAAGCAGCTTTACATATAACACAGTATAACGTATTCCATGGAACGCTTTCAAAATAAGCTATGTAACACAAGTGGTAATTTCTTATCTTAAAACAGACAGAGCCAAGCAAGCACAAAATGTGCTTCTTGACTTTGACAAAACACACCTAATAGTGGTGAGTACAACATAAGATGCACTAAACAAAGCATTTTAAATGAAAATGTTATTTAATATGTTTAAAACTCTAACACTGTGAATTTGTTATAATTATGAGCACTGTATCAATTAACACTGTGTTTCTGATTCATTAAGCGGATGATTAAAATTAGCAAAGTACAACTAAGTATGGCATGCATTACAATGCTGTGTTTTATTTAGCTTTAGCAAAACACTCTACTCAAATTTGTCTCCCTTAGTGGTTTGTGTTTTGTGGGTTGGTGAATTGAAAGCAAAGTGTCACCGTTTTATTTCCATTAATTCTACTGTAATAGCAGCAGGGGGGAGGGCTGGCAAATTTTAGCCCGGGGGGCAAGACGTGATTAAGCAGCCTATTTTAAAGGAAAAAAATGCAGGTGGCCCAGTGAACCAGCCCAAGGTAGCCCATTATACCTTGCCCCCCTGCCCCTGAATAGCAGTAGCAGAGCTATCAGCTGGAAACCACGTAGCAGTAACTCATAATGTAACATGTTATTGTTTACTTTTAACATTATTATCACTTTTCTGATTACTTTACTGCCAAGCTTGTATATGTGAGCTGTAATGTGCTAATCTAAGTAACATGCTTGGAAATACATACAGAGACTTATGTAAAGTTGCATGCAAGAGTAAATTGCGTCCGGAAATAGGCACATTCAACATAGTATAATGATAGACGAATCTAAGCTGATCATCATCATTATCAATTCGTATCTTACACCCAGGCCCGGCGCTCCCATTAGGCAAGGTTAGGCAGTTGCCTAGGGCGCTGGGCTCTGGAGGGCGCCACAGAATGAAAATTACTTTAAAACTGTGCGGCGACCGCTGACCTTTCACGACCACCGCACAGCATTCATATAAAACCACTGGGAGGGGGGAAGAGGCTATTGCTCACCACCGCCCCCTCTCTGCTCTGTCTCCTCCCCTCCACTCACTGACTGTCAGCTGTGACATCATCATCACGGCCCGACAGTGTCAGTGAGTGGAGAGGAGCAGAGAAGCAGCGGTGTTGAGGCAAGGTAAGGAAAGACGGGGATGGGGGAGGAGGGAGGAGGGCGCTGATTTTCAAAGCGTTCCTGCGGCAGGGGGACGGACGGGGAACGGGGCGCTGACTTTTGCGCGGGGGGGGCGCCGATTTTGACAAAGTGCCTAGGGCGCCATGGACCCTAGCACTGGCCCTGCTTACACCAGTAGTATAGGCCTGTCAGCTTATGCATCCAGGTCTACATTAGTCCCATTTAGCTGAACACACTGTACTTCTCCTACACTTGCATACCTCTTGCCGTCCCCGAGCTCCCTCTGTAAGCGTGAGTAGTTGTATATGCAGGGTGTGACTGAATCTGTATACAGACACAAGTCTTTTTTGTGGGCATGCACAGTTGTGAAATTCATATTTTCACTATCTGAATGGACATGTGTCTAACTCTACATGAGGCCAAACATGTTATTTTGAGAACAAATCAATATTATTGTCAATGTATATTAATTTAATTATCATTATTTGTCTCAATAAAGGATTATAAAGAGTTTTCAGCTACAGTGCATTGAGGTGCCTAAGTCCATCTACTGATTTCATAGGTTTATGTATGTGCTAATAGTAATGTAAGCTTGCCACCTAGTGGCTACTTACATTAGTAGAATCAGGATATATTTCTTAACCTAAAAGAACATTGGTGAAGTTGTGGGTACATTAATTCTGTAGGTATGCCATAATGAGCCACAGAATTTCAAAATGTTCCATATGCATCACTTTATATGAAAAGTCATTTATTCCTTATTGGATAAGGGACAGATATGTAAAGTTTAATATTTATTTATTGTCATCCTTAATAACTGGTTCTGCTCTAAGCTTCAATTTTGCCATTTTGTAAAATGCTACCGATAATTAAATAAAAAAATTTATGCAAAGGTCACCTTTCTATCTTCTGTAAAGTCTGTAAAGTACAGTGAGCTGAATCTGTTTCACTATTTGTATAAATACCATATTTCTTGGGGGGTATTTTAAAATGTATTTACTATTTTATAACTACATATTAACATTTAATATGTAAAGGTAATTTACCTATTAATATATATATATATATATATATATATATATATATATATATATATATATATATATATATTGTTATATATATATTGTTATTTATAAGAAGTGATGGTTTATTTTACTAGGGAATTATTTCAACCAATCAAAATAAAAATATCAAAATAAAAGACAGCTTTCTATTAATTAAATGAAAAAACACCCCAAACAATAATGAACTATCGATCATGTCTGGGTCTCCCCAGCCATTGTCCAGTCCTTTGGTGTCACCAGCATTCAGTGCAGCAAGAGGGCACCATCTTGGACTACAGGTACGCAAGCACATGCCATAACTTCCCCAGGGCTATTTAAACCAGCTGATGCTCCAGTATGGTGCCAGATCCTCATGTCTAAGTTAGCTCCTACTACTCTGACCTTTTGGCCCCCTTTCTCCTTTGCATTCCTGGCAATTCTCCAACATTAGCTCCAGTATATTCCTGGTATAATCATCTATCTAGTGCATTCCTGGTATGATCATCTATTCAGTCTGTTCCTGGTATCACTATGTATCCAGTTTATTCCTGTTTCATCATCTAAACAGTTTATTCCTGGTATAATCATCTATCTAGTGCATTCCTGGTATCATCATCTATCCAGAGCATTCCTTGTATCATCTATTCATTGTGTTCCTGGTATAATCATCTATCCAGAGCATTCCTGGTATCATCATCTATTCACCCTGTTCCTGGTATCACTATCTATCCAGTGTATTCCTGGTATCACTATCTATCCAGTGTATACCTGATATCATCATCAATCCAATGTATTCCTGGTATCATCATTTATCCAGAGCATTCCTGGTATCATCACTTGTCCAGTATTGGCTTGGGGTTGCCTTTTCTGTGTATTCCTGGTATTGCTTCGGTATTTACTTCAGTGTATGTTCCTGACATTATCCTTTACCTCAGCTCCAGTATTTCCAGATAGTGTGTCCACTCGTCTTACTACTATGCTTTGGTGGTACTTACCTGCTGTTCATGTCTGGTACCTGCATGGAAGACCACTACCGTGCGTGGTGCTAGCAGCAAAGACCATACCTCTTCAGGGCTCCGTGGTGAAAACCTTTGCCGCATTAGACTCTGTACCTCCATAGCTGGTAAAGTCAAACCATACTGGCTTCCTTGATTCTGCCAGTGTGCCTCTGACATCTGGAAACTGCAATTGTCATCTATTCTTGGCAACATTACTCACACTCCATCAAGTTGAATGTAGGCTATTGGTTATTAATTGGTTGTTAATGTAGGTTATTGTTAAATTGTTAATGTAGGCTATTGTTTATTAATTAATTGGTTGTTAATATAGGTTATTGTTAAACCACAGATAATTGGTAGTATTGAGCTCCAGGTGATGACTTGGCTTTCAAGTATATTGAGTTTTTTTATGTTTAAGCCATTACATTGTGGTTTTTGCTGTATGCTTTGGGTGATTCTCCTGCTGTAATATAAATCTTCGATCAAGTCTTAGGTCTCTTGCATACTGCAACAGGTTTTCCTCCAAGATTTGTCTAGATCTTGCTCTATCTATTCGCCCTCTATAATGACAATTGTTCAGTCCAGAAACAGAGAAATATCCCCATAGATTCTCCCACCACCAAGCTTCATGGATTACCAGGTAGGGATAGTGCTCTTGTGGTGCGATTAAAAAATAAGCGTAATTGAACCCTATTTCCGGGCGCTATGAGCATCATAATTGAATATACAGTCTGCGCATATAAATGACATGCATCAGTGCAGCGTGCACTGAATGGAGTTCCTCTGTAGTGCTCAGTTTCTTCAAGCATAGCACATACTGTTGTTGCCAAAATGTTAATTCTTGGTTTCATCAAACCATATCATTTTTTCCACGTGTAATATGAGCCTCCCTTGTGTTTCTGGCAAACTTTAATTTATTTTCATGCAAGTTTTCTTCAAGAATTATTTTCTTTTGGCTGCCTTCCCATAAAGAGCAGATTTGTGAAGCGCACAGTCTATTGGTGTCCAATAGTCCAATGGATCATTTTATCCCATCCATGAAAAACTTGAGATGGCCCAAATTAACATGTGTTCCATGTTCTTTTAATTTCTTTATGATGGACTCGACAGTGCTCTGCAGATATTAAAAGTCTTTAAAATATTCCAATATGATATTCCTCAGTGGTACGTTCCAATAATCTTTTCTTGGATTTGTTTAGATCTTCATAATGATGATTTTTTGTTTGGAAATGCACTAATCAACAGTGACATCACAGACAGCTGTACTTATTTTTAATTCAGGTTAATTCAGTTGAAACATTTTAATAGTACAATCAATTAATTATGTGACCTGTGAAGATACCTGATTGCTCTAGAGTTTATTTAGGTGTAACTTAGCAAAAAAGGGACATTATATAATACATTATTGTTTACATAGACTGTACATACATACACACACATTTGCAATACTACTGTGTGTTTAATTGTTTTAAAATAATATTTCACATAGATTCACAGATAGTGGATATATAGACATCCCTGAATCAGGTAGACCCTTTGACACACTGGTTATTATGCAGCATTAGTGCAGCAATAAAGGCCTTCTTCTGGCCATACACAGGCAAAAGTGGCCATTTGCCATTTAGGGCTAACTCTGAAATATCCTGATGTTGAGCACCTGGGTAGAAGATCATAAATTAGCATAGTGCCACAATGATCTAATACAGGGTCAGATGCTGTCATTACCCAACAGCATCTTCTGTCTCATTCCACATCCGTTGGCTCCCCATTAAATAGGAATTGGTGGGACTAGTGCCCCTACACAAGGCAGTTTGTTGTCAACAAGGTTTAAAATGGCATATTTGGCCATCTAAATCACATTATGCATGGACACCTTTATACTTAACTTATGTAACTGTGATAAAGGGAGTTTGTTTAGTGTGTTTTTTATGGAGTCCAGAATCTAATGTACAGAAAATATTTTGTACCACAATATGAATCGTATGTAAGCATGTGGGTACAATATTAGATGCATGATTGCGCTTGCTTGCATTCAGAAAGAAACAGCCTTATCCACTCAGTTTCAGACAGTTACTACTATCAAAGGGTACAATCTTTGCACCTCCCACAGATGCTGACATACTAATCTGTGCACATCCCCAAAAAATGTGCTAATTTGTGATAAAACAGATGCATTACATCACAAAAATCCAGTTAAATTATTGTTTATGTTAACCATTTGGTAAAAGAAGATACATTTTAGAATATGTGAATACAAGATAATAGATTCACATGTAAAACTTTATTGCAGGTGGTGAGCTATTTGTTGGCCTCTACAATGACTTCTGGGGAAGAGATGCTACTTTATTTCGGAGCATGGGACATCTGCCTCATATTCGAACAGAGCACGATGATGATCGCATTTTAAAAGGTGATTCAATAAAACAGTATGATACTGCCTTTAGTTAAATCAGTATCTGTTATTTTGCATAAGAGAAAAATGGTGAAGTTGTTGAGTACATTATTGTAGGTAATCCATTATGAACTTTTAAAATGTTTTTAGTTCAGAATGTGCAAAACATAGATCAAGCCGTTGAAAATAGTGTACAGTTAAAAAGTCTGGATGCTTTTTTTTAAAATTTAATACAATTATTTTTTTTTTAATAAACAGTAATAGAAATTGTATTTGCAACAGAATATCTCACACAAACAGAATGTAACAAATAGCACCTGTATCACACTTGTGTCAAATTGAATTTCTTGTTGGGTCAGGCACCATTGGTGGGTTGGGGATGTCAGTTACCTTCATTGTCCATCATAAGAAGTATGATGGATGTGAGCACTTGGAGATGGTAATGCAGTTGAGCAGAAGGTAATGATTGATGCTGTGACTGTCCTTGAGTTAATTGGGGGGTCACCCCTTGCATTAGTTTTCTTTAACCAGAATAAGTTGGGATGGATGACTGGGGTCTTCCTCAAAATGCAGTGTTACTTCGCGATTGTCAGTGAAGGCAATGATTGTATGTGTAGGCCGCCATTATTTGGAAGCCTCATACCACTGCTGCTCTGTACTGTCATATATAACAGGGAATGAGTTTGCAGTGTTTAAAATATTTGCACAATTGAAATGTTTGCATCTAGGAACAATTTTTTTTTATTTTTTACATGCAGTCTTTCTCTGGTGCCCTTTCTCACTGAGCTAAATGACGGAGAATGACCCTTCCCGATGTGGGATGTTCTAACTGACTTTAAATGTGTCCCTCCTACTTTACTTTAAACTGTACTAATGTTCTTGCAGTTTATTTTCATTTTAATTACATTTTTCTTTTATAGCAACTCTGATACTGCATTATAATAAAAATATATGCTGCTTATTTTTAGAAAAGGAAAGTGTAAAGTAAAACTAATGCCCATTCTGATTTTATTGTCTTAGAACCAAAGTTTGTAGGTTCCTATATGGTTCCAGACAATGAAGACAAAGACGACAATAAAATATACTTCTTTTACACCGAAAAAGCCATAGAAGGAGATGGAGTCCAAGCGATTTATTCTAGGGTGGGAAGAGTCTGTGCAGTAAGTGAAATTTCTCAACATATTACTTATGTAACATACAGTATTTCATAGAACTATGCTTTCTAGATGTTCCTATTTGGGCAATGAAAATATCTAACTTGGAATTATATTCAAAATACTTATTTACCTACCGTAAAGTGTCATGAGTAAAGGCAGTAGAGTCATCTTACTAAGTTTAGCCTCCAAAAGAAAGCATTGGGTGTTTTTATGGACTAAGGACAGATTATGATTAAGAATGAGAGTTTCCTATGTGTCTACTTTATGCAGAGGTAATTTTATCAAGGCATAATATATAACATTGTGCTGCACGATGTAAACTACTTACCAATTCTGTAACTTTGCCCATGACATACTTACTATATTTATATATATGCTCAGCATGAGTGGGTAGGGTTTTGCTTTTATTTTATTGTTAGTTTTCAGCTTTTCTCAGCCATTTACATATTTATTTGCCAAGATATGTGGACAAACGAGTCTTCAAATGGTGCTCTACAAGTGATTTATAGCAAGTTATTAACATGCAGTCTGGATATTTGTACAATGCAAATTCCCTGTTTCTACCTTCTTACCTGCCTTTTCTGTATTTTACCACTTAATCCTCATGTCAAGCACTTATCTAATTATGTTTTTCTGCATGGTTATGTTTAAGTACATACACAAATTTGATGACTTTTTTTCTTTGTTGTTGTTTTTTTTTATTTTGTATTCATTACTCACCGAACTTGTGAAGGTACTGTAAGAGCTATTGTCTTTGAAGTAGTCATAAGCATCTGGGCACAAAATGAGAGCTGTGGCATAAGTCAAATTAACACTGGACAAATTTGATGCCATTATGCAGCCCATATAGTGTTGTTTCGCCATGCATAATGTTTAATGTTAAACACGCAGCCATTGATAGGTTATATTTACAATACCATGCTTTGCTTTTGAGTCCATGGTGGAAGTGGGCTGGTATACAATGGTATGTCATACTGCCACTTCTCCTACTGCCTTCATTGTAATGTTATACAGTGGTGGAAGAGGGCTGGTATACAGTGGTATGTCATACTGCCACTTCTCCTGCTGCCTTCATTGTAATGTTATACAGTGGTGGAAGAGGGCTGGTATACAGTGGTATGTCATACTGCCACTTCTCCTACTGCCTTCATTGTAAAACAATCACATTCCATTCACTTACATTTCCAATACAGTCGCTTCAACCACTGGTTTGAATTAGGGTAAATATATAAGGTTGCAGTGAGCGCCTCAGTCTACCTTGAAAGACAGATGCTTCTGATAATAGTCAAAAAACTTTTATTTTTAATTAATTAATTGGCAGTATCTCTAGACTAATGAGAGCTTATTGTAAGTTACTTTTAGTAGACAACATTAGTTGAATGGCGGAGACCTACTGCTGGAGTCACCTCTGCTCAGACCACTGATGCTTAATAAAAAAAATAAAAAATGACAGGGTACCCCCTACCCAGAACCTCAACACCAGACAGCCTGTGCTGACTTCCACTGTAACAGGGAAATCATGAACTGAGGTGGGGGAAACTTGGTGAGCGCAGGGCTGGTGAGCCTGCAAAGATAACGTGCTATCCTGAAGGTAGCAGCAAGGTGCTGAAAAGTAGGTTAGTTCCCTTAGACCCCTGCCCATCATTATCTGTTATTATTGTCTTGTATTTATAAAGCGCTGACATACTACACAGTGCTGTACACTGAGGGACTCTTAACATAAACAAATTTCATACAATGATATGAAACAGAAGGTAAAGATGTTCCTGCCTACATGAGCTTACAATCTAAGAGGTTTGAGAAACACTTGATACATAACTCAGCGGAGTAACAATTGCAGCTGCTGGTTGGGAAAGTGTTTGTGTTTATTGTAAGGCAGCAGCTTTATCAGTCACCAATCATATAGCAGTCAGTGGTGACTGGCATCGCTGTGCTGCTACCAGTAGATCATCATGGTGGGAAAGAGGAGAGACAGTGGAAGGTGGAGATTAGAAACAAGAACCAGTCACTGTAAACCTATTAAAGCAGTCAGCTACTGTCCTCTTCTGGTTCTAGGAAAGGATTTTGCATTCGCTGAACTGAAATGGTAGTCAGTAAACCTTCTTAACAACCTCATCCTTGGTGTAATGTTACTCCTCAGCACTGCCTGGTAATTTCCCGCTGGCAGCACAAATGTTTCACTTTTTCACATTTGTGATAATATGATTATGTGGGAGGTAAGACTCAAACCTGATCTAAAACGCAGCTGTCACTAACTGCTGCTCACATGCCACTCGTGTACTTTGCTATTTCCCACTTTTTGAGGAATTTGGCTAAGTGGTTAGCACTTGTCTGTGTGTCTGTCTGTGTTTGACAGTGTGTGTGTGTGTGTGTGTGTGTGTGTGTGTATGTGTGTGTGTGTGTGTGTGTGTGTGTGTGTGTGTGTGTTAGGGAATTTAGACTGTAAGCCCCAATGGGGCAGGGACTGATGTGAGTGAGTTCTATGTACATCGCTGCGGAATTAGTGGCGCTATATAAATAAATGGTAATAATAATAACCTCTAGTTGGCAGGTATCCTGCAAAAGTAGTTACTTCAAATTAAACTAAAGCAACACCCTTTATTTCTATTGAAGTACCTCATGTTAGAAACCATGTTCTAATGACTTTAATAAAAAAAAAATAAGCATTCAACCTCATTGCATTGTACTCTACACACAAAAACTTTTCTAAAAGTGTTCCAGAAAGTTGCAGGTCTGTGGGGTATTATATGCTTAGCTACATTATAATTGCGCACACAGATGTTTAGGTTCAATGTGCTCTCTTTGTGCTAATAACATGTTGATGGTCTTTAAAATTAGAATTAATATTTATTAACCATATATGGTTTTTTTTCGTGTGTTTGCTTACTTTTAGAATGACATTGGGGGTCAGAGAATGATGGTGAACAAATGGACCACATTTCTCAAAGCTAGACTGGTTTGTTCAGTTCCTGGACCACATGGGATTGATACACATTTTGATGAACTCGGTAAACAATTTAAAATCTATCACATTTATCAGTTTTAAAATGTTGCTCATTCCTAGCTGTGTAAATAATTATGTGTGGTGTTTTGTTAGTTTCACAATCTCAGCATGTCACTATTGTGTACAGTGAAAAAATGTGGTACAGGCGTCTGGGTGATAACATTCAAAGGGAGTTTAACTGAAAGTTGCACTAAGTGGTGCAAGAGGCTGACGATCAATGTGTCATGTGATAACTTAAAGTGCTAGAACCAATACCCTCAAAAGACTTTCTAGACATTCTAAAATCAATTATATATTTTTTTGTATAATTATTATTACATTTTGTAAATTATATCATTTTTCAAGTGCAGTTCTAGTGAAAAAAGTGCCTGCTCTCCAAATTTCATCTATGCTCCAAATTGGAGCAGAGATGGTGCAGGATTTCTGTGCAAGGAGGAGAGAATGGAGTTGTACAACAGGTCACATGGGTAATGATTAACATTACCATGAGTGCGCCCTGACTCTCTTCTGGTCACACCCCTAGCTGGTAGCCCCATAAAGTAGCCGTCTGAAGCAAATATGGAGGAAAGAGTGGGAATGCGCTGCTCTTTCCTCTGGATCTGAGAGAAAGCAGTACATTCAATATGAGAATGGCCAGATATACAATCTCTATATCATGGATTACAGTGACACTTTCTACACTTGTTGCAAGCTTAATGTATAAAATATTATACCATTTATTATTAAAAAAAACACCCAAATAAAAGTGTGTTTTGAGAGAGGTAAAACGTGTCTATGGCCAGAATAATGTAAAAGAGTATGAAATATATGCTTCCTTAAGCTATTCCTATATGCTGCCAAAATAAAACCCTGTTTGTCCTGAAGAAAGAAAAAAGTCAGTTCACTTGAGTGGAATAAAAAAAATATTTTTACATTAAAAATATAAAAATTAATATCAAGGATATGAAGTTTCCATTGGCATTTATATTGCCTTCAGATTTGTAGTTTTTTCAAAATGGATTCCATGACTAACATATCACTAATTGCAAAATGTATTTTTAAAAATAAGCCTAAAAGTACAAATTACTATTTAATTGCTGCAATATTTGAAAGAAAACAAGTTGCAACAGTACTTGACAGGGCACTGTGTGATCGCCAAGTAGAACAAACATTATTGTAGATAAAAGACACATAATACTGTAGCAATACATTTTACAAATTAATAAATCTACACAAATGAACTTGAACTCAAGATTGTAGAACATGTTTTGTCAGCATACTTTTCAAAATGATTGCCTATAATTGGAAGAAATGTAAATGCATGCTACCTATGTATTGAAGATATGTTCTGTTTTTCTCCAATGCAGAAGATGTTTTCTTGCTGCATACCAGAGATGGCAAGAATCCAGAGATATTTGCACTTTTCAGCACCACAAGGTAAGATATATAGAGAGAATAAATACACATTAAAAATAATTGGAAAAAGTCAAAGAATATGATTTGTAGTGGACAATAGTGCTTAGGCCATTTAAAAAATATTACTGATTTATGGATTGATTCTTCAGGTGAATTTCAATGAGTTGTGAGTTGAAAGGAAAAAAGAAATCAGGAAGGCAGGCTAAAATGGGTAAAACGAAGCTAAGCATCATCATCATCATTTATTTGTATAGCACCACCAATTCCGCAGCACTGTACAGAGAATATTTGTCATTTATATTCCCTGCCTCATTGGAGCTTACAGTCTAAATTCTCTGACACACACAGACTAGGATCAATATGTTAGCAGCCAATTAACATACCAGTATGTTTTTGGAGTGTGGGAGAAAACTGGAGCACTTGGAGGAAACCCACGCAAACACAGGAAGAACATACAGTACAAACTCCACAAAGATAAGGCCATGGTTGGGAATCAAGCTCATTACCCTAGTGTTGTCAGGCAGAAGAGCTAACCACTAAGCCATCGTGCTACCCAAACATCAGCTAATCCAAAATGAAGCAAATCTCACCAAGAAGCCACAGTAGTTGGCACAAGACCAAAACCAAGGAATAACATATAGGGTAAAGGGAACAGAGGTAATTACAGAAAAAGCCCCAGTAATAAACAGTATTTGATCACTTATGAAACATAAGATATGGTTATGCAACAAATTACCCCACAGCAATTAAACATATATAATAGCATAAGTATGTCCATGTATTTATATTGGATGCTTATACCAAGACCTCCTAACATGTAATTATATCAAAACTAAGTGTATATAAGCCTGGTGCCCTTGGGTGTCCATCCTCCATTGCACCCAAATAATTCATGGCCATTTTTGTTTTGTATCTACAAATTAATTTTTTATATATATATATATATATATATATATATATATATATATATATATACATATATATATATATATATATATATATATATATATATATCATCATGATAGTGAACATACCAGACAGTCTAGAAACACTTATGTGTTATAATTCTGATTCAGTGAGTCCTGGCATCTGATGGCTTGCAATGTATACAGGAGCAAGGGGGAAAAGGGTATGCTGTTTGTGTTTATCATATGGCTAACATACGTGAAGCATTTAATGGCCCATATGCACATAAGGAAGGACCATAAGTATGTCCATGTATTTATATTGGATGCTTATACCAAGACCTCCTAACATGTAATTATATCAAAACTAAGTGTATATAAGCCTGGTGCCCTTGGGTGTCCATCCTCCATTGCACCCAAATAATTCATGGCCATGTTTGTTTTGTATCTACAAATTATTTTTTTTTATATATATATATATATATATATATATATATATATATATATATATATATATCATCATGATAGTGAACATACCAGACAGTCTAGAAACACTTATGTGTTATAATTCTGATTCAGTGAGTCCTGGCATCTGATGGCTTGCAATGTATACAGGAGCAAGGGGGAAAAGAGCTTAAAAGAATCAGTCACATAGGTACCTCACAGTGATGATAGGTATCGAGTTGTATAAATTGTCATTTATGCCCCTATTTCTTCTTCAAAATATAATCTTTTACTACTAATAAGTTATACTAACAAACATGTATTTTGTTTTATTCAGCAACATTTTTAAAGGGTATGCTGTTTGTGTTTATCATATGGCTAACATACGTGAAGCATTTAATGGCCCATATGCACACAAGGAAGGACCAGAATACCATTGGTCAATGTATGAGGGCAAAGTACCTTATCCAAGGCCTGGATCGGTAAGTTTTTCTAGCATTACGTTTTTCAAACTTGCTCCAGATAATGTATTTGTAACTAGGTTCACAAAGTAGGTGTGCTACCTGCAAAACATAACAATAATTGTATACTATTTTGTTGTGCCTCCAGCTGAGCTAAATTATTCACTGTGGATTGCCATGACACATCAACCTAATACAGTGCCAAGCAGCAATCAAATTGCATGCAACTGCAAACTAAGCTATGAAAGCTCACGATTAAGCTTTCATTGTGGTGGTTTTATGGAGTTCTAAACTTGGAATTGTTCATGCCATAGTTGGGAGGATGAATTCATAACCATCCTTTTCATCATTGAATAAACATAAAAATAAGTATAAACAGAACACATTATTCTTAATTTTAATGGGGAATTAGTTTGTGACCTCTGTGGTCTAAAGTTAAAACTTTTGACAAGATTTCTATTTATCCCTTTTCAATTATGCAATTTAATTCATTGTCATATTATGCCTGGTTGGACCAGTTCATTCTGATAGTCGTCAACATAGTATATCAAATATGTGCTTGATACTAATAAATCCATATACAGTGATATATTTTAAGCTAATTGCATTTTTTTGTGATTATATTGATGGCCCCCTTCATGCTCAGCTTTGTGAGTTATGCAATTTCAATTTTAGACAAATCATGTTTCAGATAGTTGCCTTTCCTGGGCACATGATTATAATTAAATCATTAAATCTTCCTTTTGTTGTTTGCAATCTAGTGTGCAAGCAAGGTAAATGGAGGTCATTATGGATCTACCAAGGATTATCCAGATGATGCTTTACGCTTTGCTAGGAGTCATCCTCTGATGTATGAGTCTATTAAGCCTGTACATAAAAGGCCAATTCTTGTGAAGGTTGATGAAAAATACAATTTAAAACAAATTGCTGTAGACAGAGTGGATGCAGAAGATGGACAATATCATGTTATGTTTCTAGGAACAGGTAAAGGTCTAATTATATAAAGTCAATACTACCATGATGCCAAAAATTTTTTCTTTTCCTTTACTTGTTTGTTAAAAAAAGTAAATTACCATCTGGGACAAGGCCTTCAAATTCTTAGAAAATATTTTATTTAGCCAATTCTTTGTTTAATGGCAACTAACATTTTTATTTATTAAATATTTTTATGGCACATCTCCTGTTTCATTAATAGTTTTAATAGTTCATAGTTAAAAAGTGATATATTTCCTCTCTGCTTCTTTTGCTATGAATAAGACAATGGGATTGTACTGAAAGTTATTACCATTTACAACCAAGAAACAGAAACAATGGAGGAAGTTATTCTCGAAGAGCTTCGGGTATTTAAGGTAAGTTTATTTTAATAATTAGTTGTGATTGCAAAATTGCTTTCTTTTTAATTGTCTTTGCATTTAAAGTGTGCTGTGCATTTGCCATCATGATTTTCTATTTTCTGTTTCAACACTAGTATATAAAAATTACATTACACTATGCTATGTGTTCTTCAAATAATTGCTTTTTTGACTATTTAATTGCTTTTAATTGCTCATCTTAGTGGTTGAATTGGGCTGGTATACGGTGCTATGCCATACTGTCACTTCTACTGCCTTGATTGTAGAAGTATCAATTTGCTTTCACTTACATTTTCCATACCGCCACTTCTAAATTTCTATACCGGCACTTCTAAATTTCCAGTTAAACAACTGAGTTACATCATGTGGTTTCTTATACCAGTGGCAATAAAGAAGGAAACTGATTTAGTAGACAATGTGATAGTTTAAAAAGAAAAAAAAGGTTCCTACCTTTGTAGCCTTAGGGTAGAGGGGTACAGGAGGAGAAAATATAACCACAACAGTTGCTTTCTTTAACATTCATTCAGCAAGTCTACAATGCCATTTCATGCCTAATGTTTTTTTTAGAGAGTGTGTATTTGATTTCTGTTTGTGTTGCTTTACATGCACAAAATGAGAAAGTACAAAGATACATGGCCCAAACTAGGATCATTTATCCCTATGACTATGATGTTCTGTAATAACTGTCACTGGTCATACTGTTATGCTTGTTGTTTACTACTTAATCAATTTCTATGTGTTTCCCCACAATTCATTCATTATAATATAATTTGTCCTTTAGACAGGCCCTCCTTAATCTTCTGCTTCAATGTGATTGTATGCAACTTGTCTGTAACACAATTAGCTCTGCTTAAATGTTGGCGCCTTATATATAAAGGATAATTATTATATTTTTTTTCATTTCAGGTCCCTGAACCAATTGTTTCAATGGAGATTTCAGCAAAAAGAGTATGTGTTTATAATCTATCTAAAAACCAAAATGTATACAAGGTTGAACAAAATTATATTTAAGATGGTTAATTTTCAAAATGAGGTTTCCTGGTTTAATGGCATTAAGACACCCTACTACGCCCAAATGTCCTATTCAAACTTTTCAGAAGCGTTGCTAACAAAAAAGATGTGAGTTCACCTAACAGAAAAGAATGGCTCTGTACTGAGCAAGGTTCTACAGAAAACGATTATAGATAAGTGATGACTGACCTTGTAATATAAACCTTTTTGCCATATGTCAGTGCACCATCATTATCTTTCCTACCCAGTTTGTATGTGAGAAAAACACATTTGTTTTTAAAAGTGATCAAAAGTCCCTAGTAAGAAACCAGTTTGTATATTTAAACAGCTTGCTAATATACACAAACTGAATAAGAAATTGTGCGATATCAAAGATAAATTGGTTTTCTTCAGTTATCATGATAGAAAATGAATATCCCATTAAACACCTCTGATGCTAAAATAGTTGGAAGTAAGTTAGTAAACTTAATTGTTTACTTGCTTTATTTAAGTACTTCTTTGTTTTGTTTATGTTTGCTTTTACAGCAGCAACTGTACATTGGGTCTAAATCTAGTGTTGCTCAAATAAAGCTTCACCAGTGTGAGATGTATGGTACAGCTTGTGCTGACTGCTGCCTGGCTCGTGATCCCTACTGTGCATGGGACGGAATGTCCTGCTCCAGGTATTACCCCTATGGAATACACTCTAAAAGGTAGGTGCACAAGAATAACAACTATGTAATAAAACGTTTTATAAAAATTGCAAACTGACCTGATCCTGCTGCTGTGCCAAAATGAGTACACACATAAGCAGATAGCCGTTATCTTCTGATGCATTTTCAGCATGCCCAATATAGACAAGATCAGTTTTGAGAAAATTATTATAGTACACCATGCTGTTTTTGGTGCGGTCTGCATAGCAATATTGTGCCAATTGACCGCTAACATTGCAGCGGGTCTCACCATACATAAAACTTTACCAATCTTGTTGAATAGAGTCCCTATAATGTTTATTTAATGGTGTGTCGAAAATAACGCAAGCATTCTATAATCCATAGCAATGAATCAGAGATGAACTTTCATGAATATAACTAAATTAGTCTCACTAAATGTTGAATGCTAAGATATATATATATATATATATATATATATATATATATATATATATATATATACCATATATATATGCAATTTACACCAAAGTTATTAAACAAGCCTTCAAATGATGATTCATAACAATTAACTTGATATGAATCATAATCATCTTGAATACAATTATAATGAAAACAATTAAAAACAATGTATTTCAACATCCAGTCCTTTACTTATGATACTTTGATGATGCAGTAATAAATGTATATACTTTGACAGACGGTTCAGAAGGCAGGATGTTCGGCACGGCAATGCGGCTCAGCAGTGTTCAGGGCAATATTTTAATGGTAAGTTGCTTTGCACAAGTTTACACTATCCGTAAGATGTAAGTTGTAGCTCTTAGATGTAATACACATGAGTATTTAAAATTAATGGCTGTTTATAGCTTGGTATCATAATGGCAAAACATTAATCTTCTCACTGCATTTATTTGATGACATAATTTCCTTGCTGAACCATGTATTTTATTGTTGTCTATGGGGACAGCTAAGATGGCATGACACAGAGATCAGTGGATGTCTGTGCTGCACTATTTCCCTGGTAGGATGTTGGGAACTCAAGTCAAGAAAACACGCGTGTGGACATATAAGTTTTCCTCATAATTGGCTTAACCTAACTAATTGTAACCCATGTTTGCAGTAGAATATTCCTGCTTTGACATGTTGTATCTACTTTCTCTTCCACTGTGTAAGCACTTTATTAATAGGCATGACTGCTTCAAAAATTCTAAGCTACTATAAGAAACATGTGATTATAATGCACTGTGATCATTAGTGAATAGTAATTAAAGTGTATTTGTAAAAATGCATTAAATAGAAAGTTGCTGAAAAGATGCATTTCATAATGATGAAATGATTCATTCAGAATTGTGTTTTGAGATCATATTTAAGAGGGTACTTACTGCCTTATTTAACAGATGGTGTTGCTTTTTTGGGGTAGTCAAACTGGGGAACCCCTGTCCATTATAAATGGGACAAGGACCACTGAGGTAGCATAGTTGTCACTCTGTGGTTAATGTTAATTACTCCAGCCCCATAGCCCAAGGTTGTTGACAAAATCCTAGCACTTTTTAGACCGAGGATGGTACCTTCATGAAATTATTTGCATCCTCTGCCGATAGAGGCTCCAGTAATGTGCTGACCTGACCGGGACTGGTTTTCAGTATGTCAGAGTCACCCCGTGTTCATTGTCTTCCTGTTATAGTGGGGACCATCCCAGGCTGAAGAAAAGAGTAGAGTACTTTTTTAATTTTTGTTTTATATATTATGATTTTATAATAAAAGAGCATTATGTGTGGGGATAATTTTGTGTGGTGTATTACATTACTTGTAGAGCTGCTCTAAATGTGCTTCTCTGCTTCATGGGTCCCATTTAAGTAAAGGACCAAAACTAATGTCCCTAAGCCTTTAACGGAAAATTACATCTCTAGATTCATCTTAATAGCAAGCTTCACAAACAAAAGTGACACGTATAATAAAAACGGTCCCAATGTTCCCTAACACTTATCATTTATTTAAGCCATAAAAAAGGCTAAACCAAGCAGTTAGTTTAGGAGAAAAAAGGTATAGATTATTTCATTGAAAGTGTTGGCAGTATAGTGGTAGGAGGTTGGACTTGACATTGTCATTTACACTTTTGCACTGTGCACATCCATACGGTATGAGAGAAGCTGTGTACCTTGATGTGCGTTGGGAAAACTATCCAGGTACACTATTGCACAACCAAGGTATTTTCTACATACTTTGGTTGTGCTTTGTAAATGATCTACAATGAATGCACATGTTTGAGAACCAATGCAGAAACTGATTTTCCCTTTAGTGGAACAACTCATGAACTTTCTGATCCTATACATGACAATCAGATTAATTTCATAGCTCACTGATCCCTAAGTGTTTAATTTGACAATTCTAACTTATGATAGATTCCTTGTAAAAAAAGGCATCCAAGGTATTTTTAAACCCACCAATTGTTTCTGCCATTACTAACTCCCCTGGGCAGTGAACTTCACAGTCTTTTTCATCTCATGACTTCCTTAAATGCACAGTTATCTACCACCTCTGCCAAAAACCCCAAACACCTATTCAACACATTTATATCTCTTAGTTTAACTTCCATGCTCATCCCTCCAACCTCCATCACTGCCAAAAATCGTCCTACTTCATGGTCAATATTTATAAAATCCAATGAAAAGGAGTATCTTCTTCCCAGAGCAACAACCAAATGAAGATGTAGTACCTACCCTCTCCCGCTCTACTAATTGTCCTCTTGACCCTACACACTCACAAATTATACGATCCCTGTCTCCTGTGCTCATCTATCCTTCTTAACTAACACCTGTAATCTCTTCTTCTCCATTGGTATATTTCCATCATTATTCAAGAATACAGTTATTGCTCCTGTTTTGAGAAAGAGAAATTATGAAGCAAACTCTTACCCAGGTTACTGTTATATATCTCAACTTCCTTCCCTTCCAAATTTCTTGAGACGCTTGCCTACATTCACCAAACACAACTTATTGGCTAGGCTTTTGTGCCCAACATTCCACTTAGATTGCACTGATTAAGGTAGTCAATGAGTTGCTCATGTGAGGATCTGCCACAATACCGGCTAAAGACAACAGTTGGCAGTGAACAGGCAACACTGACAACTTCACATTTCTTTTCACTTACTGCACTCAGCACTTTACTGAAGGTCAAGTCACATAAGACTAAGAGAACTCATCTGCATGCAGCCTTTGAAAGTCACTCACTCCTACCAATGTCCTGCTCTACTCCCTGAAATTAAATCCTTGTATAACAAGACTTTCTCTCAGCCTGCAACTTTCAAGTATTTACAGAAAACTCACTTATTTTGTCAAGCTTATCAAATTCCCAAACCACCTTTTTAACCTCTCTGGGCTATTCTACCTGATGATTACCTCCCCTCTATACATAGTTCACTCAAAATTTACATTTATTCTTTCTCTTCTGAAACAACCTTCTGGACCTCCAAACCAACTTTCCTGTGATTAATTAGCCCCACTATGCACTTTTCCCATTGTGATCTGGCTGGACCAGTATGCAATCTGTGCCACTTAATCTCATGTATCTAGCTTCTATATTCCTATAGCTTGTAAGCTTGTGAGATCTTACCTCTTTCTTTGTTATCACCCATCCTTTTTATTACTGTACTTCTTCTCAACTGTACAGTGATACCGAATATACTGTAATAATAACAATAACCTTCGATATTCACTGCCCAGGCATGATTCTCATCCATCCATTTCAGTTATAACCACTATATCGTAATTTTTTTCCAGTAATAGTTCTAGTTCCCCTATGTTGTTTGTCACTGTACATATGAATATTTTGTTGCCTCTCTTATTTTTCAGCATCCCCTTATGGCCTCACCTTCTTAAACCCATCACATATTATTCCCACATTTATCCAGTATAAGTCCTGTTCCCAGGGTGCACAATTTGCCCACTACTTTGCCCTCCCCAAAAACCTAGCTTAGAATTTCCTCCAGCCATCTAACCATCTTTTCCCTAGCATACATGCACCGTACCCATTGACTTGCAGTTCATTCCTACAGTAGAATATGACGATGACAGCTAAATCAACACAGTTCTGAATACAATCCAAAACTTTTTACTACACCAAATTCTTAACCATTTATTAACCTTCCTAAATGTCTGTTCTCTCTGGTGTAGCATATGGCGCAGGTATTTTAGAAAATACTACCTTTGTCGTCCCCACCTTCCACTGACAGCCTAAATCCTTGAAATAATTTTTAAAGCATTTTCATAAATTTAAAGTTGTTAATGTGTACTTAGACTGCTGGGTCCTGCCCAACTCCACCAACAATCAATCAACCCATCCACAATATGCCAGTCCAAAGCATCTGGAAGACATCAAACTGTCGTATATAGATTTGACAACAGATTACTCTATTTCTCCTCCTAATACTGTAATTGAGTCCAGTCCCACAATCACCTGTCTGACATTTACTGAACTCATATTCCTTTCTTTACAGAAACAGTCTTTGTCCTTGTTTCTACAGGAAGTATTCTGCTTCAGCAATTCAGATGATTTGACATATTTCCTGGTGTGTGACAAGTTAGGACTAACCTGTCTGACATTCCTTCTTCCCTCTGTTTTTCTGTTACCAGTATCCTATCTGCCATTCTCAGGATCTTGTTCTCCTATGTGTTCAACCCCAACTTAACTGGCCCTAATCAGTGCCTGTTGCATGTTGTCCATGGATTGCAGTTTATTTAGTTGCTTATATAGATCAATAACCTGGTTTTTCAAAAGAGCAACTCACACATCCTGAACAGCACTTTTCACCCCTCTAGAAGTGCATACATAGAACAAGATGTACATTAGCAAACACTCTGTAAATTAGCACAGCACAGCTAAAATCTATAAAAATATTTTTCTATATATGTACACGTAAGGTAAATGTGATTTCCGCAACAGCTGTGCACACGAAAAGTCAGTTAGACTATATATATAAATTTCAACACAGGTCAAACCACTTGACCATAAGCAAAAATTCCAAATAAGAGAATATAAGGTTTTCCTTCGTCTTTGATTTGAACAGTTTCTGCAAATTCCTTTAAACTACAACAGCACATTTTCTACTGCTCGCACATCACGTAGATAACTGCCATATAAGTAATGCTCTTTGTGAAGCAACTGAAATTAACACCAGATTTTTTAATGCTAATGAAACATATCCCCCTCAAATAACTTTATTCAACTTCAACTCAGTTACAAGCACAATATCAAGCACAGATTAACAATACATATAGTTCAAATAAAAAATTGCCTTAAACTGCACTTACATCTGATAACAGGACTCCTCTACTACTCGCACAACTCACAAGATTAGCTTAATAAAGCTCATTACTAGATTTTCCTTGTCACAACAGGTCAGGTTAATAAAAAATAATGATCAGAAGTCGTTCACACAGATGGAACTAGATGCACGATCAAGCAGCCGTCTCTTCGCACAACAATAGTAGCCCATCTTTAACAGTCAAAGTGAATTCAATCATTTTATTTTTGTTGATGGGAATGAATGTGTGATGTCTAAAGAAGAACTTTGAGAGCAACAAGCAAGATTAAAATCAGCTCGAATGCAAAATAGTTAAAACAGATGCTGATAGCTGCAATTGATGTCCCCCTTATTGAAAAAAAAAAAGAACTCATGAACAGGAAAAATGTTAAATAATAAATAAATATATATATATATATATATATACGGAATGAACACATTTATTTTAGACAGACAGCACAGTCAAGTGATTATACCTTACATACATTTAAATATAACATATGGCTTTATCTGAGCCTGATTAATGTGTAGTTTACCTATATACTTTTCCAGATTGTTACCATGTAATAATTTACTTGTCGCCCTTCTAGGAGAAAGTCTGGGGAAGACAGAGGAGTACACACTGTATGGTGTTGAGCATAACACTACTTTATTGGAATGTATGCCTCGTTCTTTGCAGTCTAAAGTCATCTGGTTTGTTCAGAAAATGCATGAAACAAAGAAAGAGGAGGTAAAGTCCTGTCACAGTTTAACATGTAATCATCGCATACCCACCACATAGTAGAGGCAGTTATTTTCTAGGTTAATCCACTAATTCATGAGAATGCAGCATATCAATTCACTACTAGCACCATTGATCTCACCTAGGCACGTCATGACCAAATACCCATCATAGTGCACTGGTTCCCAGTGAACAGACAGGCTAAATGGTCATCAATATCTGTCTGTAGTGCATTTTATCTTGGGTGATTCATGCTCCAAATAAAAGAAGAAGAATAAATTAACTTAGCTTCTGTATGTGAGGTATATGTGCCCTTGTTATCACTTCTACAATTTAATTGATCAAATCATACTGCATTGGTAAGATTTGGTCCAGAGAACCATATTAGCATCCAATGAATGTATCTTATAAAGCGTCACAGTATATATGAATCTTTTAGCATACATTGCTATGTCTGTTTTTTTTATTTTCTCCCACTATGCATCTTCTTGTAATATCAATTGCTTCTAGTGAGCATAGGTTTTTAGCATCTCCATTTGCATACACTTTAGAAATTGGAAGATGTGTCACAAAACTGGAATTATGGCATTATACCATGTAAATCAAAGGGTTCTACACGTATTAATAAAATAAATTCAATAAACTAGCAATAAGTAGAATTTTACTATCTTTGCCTATTTATAAAAAAAGTCAGTGACTGTTTTAATGTTATCACTGGCTTTATTGACAAATTTCAATTACAGCATGCTATTTATTACATTGAGAAGAGCAGTCACTTGTAAGGGAATACTTAAATAACTTTACCTGGCTGGCAACAAGGGTGTAACTACCATAAATGCAGGGGTGCAGCTGCTATTGAGACCACAACTGAGGGGGGCAGCCATCCCGGTCAAAACTCCATATCTCACTAGTATGTGTACATACAGTAATAATTGGACACTTATCTTCAGTTTTGAACACAGGGAGATCATGTATGGTATCCGTCCTATTTCTTCATGTTGATGCAGTGTCCAATTATTACTGTATGTGCACATACTAGTGAGGAACTTTCTCACGCTCTTGTCCTACTGACACAGTAACAAAGTGTTTGTTCAATAGTGGACGGAACATCAGGGCACAATAAGATTTATACCAGTCTGACTTTTCCATAGATATCCACTACTAAGATCAACTTGTGAATCATCACATAAAGTGGATTTCATTCCAATCAAGGACAATCGAATAGACATTTGTCTTTGTATGCCCAGTATACTAAGGATTTATATAATCATTCTACAAATTGGAACTCGTTATATGTATCCATCTTTGGATGTTTGGGAACATTTTTGTCTTTGGAATCACAACAGTATCTTATTATTAAGATCAGTATTTATGAGATTATCAGTTTCAATATAATATTAGCAGGCGGCTCCATTCCAGTTAGCATATTTATATATTGTTTACATACTTTTACTTTATTTATTTATATTAAGTATTTTGCTTTAATATTATCTGTTTTTTGTATGCCTCATTAATATTATGGTTTATTAAATATTGTCTGACATACCAGCGGTTCCATTATTATTTTTGCATATAAAAGGAGTAACTTTGCACCTGGGCAAAACCATGTTGCATTGGATGGGGAGGTAAATTTAAAATGTGGGGACAGATTTATAATTGGGGTAGGGCATGTCCTTGACTAACTTTAAATTTCAGTGTAAAAATAAAACTATCATTTGTGTGAAACATGAAAAAAGTAGTATTTAACTTATGTGCAAAATATTAAACTAATTTGAACCCCTTGCATTGTAACATTGCTTGTCCCGGGGGAACATTTACTCCTTTTTTTTCCATACTTTCCTTAATAACTTAGGCCCATAGTAGATATGTGTGTTTGTAATCTATAAGGGTACTAATAGACTATTACCATTTTTGCTGTCTTAGGTGAAAACAGGAGAAAGAGTTATAATGACAGATTTTGGACTTCTTTTTCTAAAGCTACATAGAACAGATGCTGGGATGTATTTTTGTCAAACTGTTGAGCATACTTACGTTCATACACTCCGAAAAATTACTCTGGAAATTGTAGAAGAAGAGCGTGTGGACGATATGTTTAACAAAGAAGAAGAAGAAGAAACAGTAGTCCAAAAAATGCCATGTCCTGTGCAATCCAGCGTTTCACAGCCATCTAAACCATGGTACAAAGAGTTTTTGCAACTCGTTGGATATAGCAATTTTCAAAAAGTTGAGGAATATTGTGAAAAGGTATGGTGCACAGATAAAAGGAGAAAAAAGCTGAAAATGCCTCCAAACAAGTGGAAATATATTAATCCACAAGAGCGGAAGTCACGTGGGAAATCAGAGCATCATCGTATGCCAAGACATATATCAGAACCATAAGTCTTCTGATGTTTCCTGCACTGTCTTTGACTGTAAAAGCAATAATTTACACAAGTGATAAAGAAAACAAGTACACTATATGTAATAAACCATTTTCTAAGTCAAAAGCATCTTGTACAATATCAACAACATACTGACCGAGTTACCCTTATGTAAATATTTTTATATATTTTATTATTGTTTGGGATTTAAAATGTGTCTACATCCGTAATTTTAATATGGGTGAATTGTATTTTTTAGTTTATGTGTTATATATTATTATCATTTATCTTTTTGTTTGAGAAAGCTTAGAATACATATAGTAAGCAATATATGGACAATAGCATACAAATAATGTTCTGTTTTGTAATGCTCTACTTTTTTCTTTAGCCATAAAATAGCTTGAGGGATGGAATAACTCTGTCATAGATAATACATGCAACAAGCAGCACACATGTTTTTTTTAAGTTATGTTATAGCTATGTGTGCATTTCCTCAATTGATTGAGTTATTTATTTCGAAATGGAATACTTTTAAAGTAAGTGATGTCGTGCAAATGAGTGTGGTCTGTTTCTAAGTTATATGCGATCAAACAAATGGATCAGTGAAGCATACTAGACAGAGACATATGATTAAAATGTGATAATTGTGTTGATATTGTAAATTCACTTTTTCTCAACAAATAAGAACAATATACTTTAATATTTTGTAAAGCAACGTTTTCAGTCATGCTTTTGTTCAGCTGATATTTTACAAGAAATCTATTTTTTCCCCACAAATTTTATGCACAAAATTTATTTTATAGCTGAAGGCTTCCAGTTTTCTTAAATTGTGCATCAATTGCTTAGTAATTAAAATAATAAAATAATAATGATACATTTTGGTGTATTCTATTCTTTGTATTGTATAAATCATTATATTTTTCACCAAAACACACCCAGATATCAGTAGTCTGCCAGATGAGCACAATGGTACATAAGCAATGGTTTCTGGTTAATCTTAGATTCATGATTCTGCTTATAAATTGCCATTTCATTTACATAAGGAGGAAACATCATTATTCAGATTTGGAATTAGGATATGTAGAATTGAGAATACAATCTCAATGGAGATAAGGTTAGTCATAATTAATAAAAAACAAAAACAAATGTGTAGAAAAGAGAATTAAAATAATTGGATAAGTTAGATACATTAGACATAAAACTAGTAAGTTGTACAATCACAAATATGAAATTAAAACCAGAGAATATTAGCACTAGCACTTGCCTGAGTCTGGAGGAAGTATAGACACTGTACTAGCTATTCAAAAATTGGTCACCCTGGCACCAATTTGTGATATGAACCCAACAGTATGCCTATACTATTATAGGGACAGAGGAGACCCTTCCCAAGCTTTGTCCTGGGAAATAATTGCCTAGGAATTGCCCTGACATGGCATAGTGGATGTTGTAAATAAGTCTGGCTCTGTGTGACCTCTCAGTATTCAGACAGAACTCATTATTGATTGGGATTATTCCTATGAAACTGCCTCCTATTCTGTGGATGACCAGTAGAAGTCACTGTTGGGACAGCACTGGCCTGCATTCCCAACAATCTGTCTTAGAACCTAGCCACTTACATTTCACAAGCAGAGCTGGTTAATTTCATTTGATCAATACTGAGAAAGAGCCCATACTTTCTACATGCATCTGTTTCAGACTTTTTCATTTTATTTTTATAGAACATTAGATAGGTATAACTAGTTCATCAATGTAACTATATCTGATGCTATTGCAAAGAGCCTTACAATTCCTTGTCAAGGGTATCAGTGATTTGTTAAGTAGCTTCAAGATGTTTTGAGGTTTCCTTGTAGTGACCAGAAAGCAATAAATCACTACATTGCAACTGGGAGAGGCAGGACTTAGTGGATGTGTCTTTTTCAAATGTATTGATTACATTGTTTATTTAACTTCTACCATTACACTTCATTATTGTTTTAATTATATTTCTAATTCTCGCACACAAAATGTAAAGATATTTTTCTGTAAAATACTTTTAATGTCATTATCTTTTGCTGTGAATTCAAATATCTAAATAAAAAAATTTTTTTTCCTTTGGGGCTGCTATGACATAACATAAAAATCCCTTTACAAAAATGTTTCTTTTTCCACTTTCTGAAAATCAAACGGGTTCCAGACAAATGTTCAAGAAGACAGAAACCTTGTCCACCCTCCCTCCACTAGATACAGGGATTCAGGAGAGGAAGGAGACTATTTATATTTCACTACTGGAGACTATTTTAGTTTCAGCGGCACCTGCAAAACAGCAGGCTCCTTTTCACTGTCTTGGTAGTGGAGGCAGAGTTTTGTGTGTGACTGCAGTTGTTTGTCTGGACCACCGTAGAAATATCAGAACCCCAGTTCTGCCCCGCCAAGCACCACCATGAAACAGAATAAATTGACATTGTCATCATCCTAAATCTACTTATTGACTATAATTCTGTAAACTGCAGAATTCACAAATACAGCTTGAAGGTTTCATCCCCAGAACTATGCACCTTTGCTAAATGTCCTGTTTAACTCCAGAATCCAATTCAAGCAAAATTATAATATTTTTGAGTTTCATATCATGATTAGAGATGCTCAGACTCGGTTCCTCGGAAACCGAACACACCCGAACTTAGGGGATCCAAGCTTTTTCGGATTCCAAAACGAGGCAAAACATCATTGTGATGTCGTCAGATCTCGGGAGTTTTGGAATCTATAAATACCACCCTCCACGGCGATCTTGCGCCAATTGAGAGAGGGATACAGAAAGGGTAGGATAGAGTGTAGAACAGTTGGGCAGGCAAACTTACAGAATTGAAAGAGGAGGGTGGTAGCATTGTTAAAGAAAGCTCCATTGCTAATTGTCATTACTGAAATACAAATATACTAGTCCTTGCAGGCTTTTTTTCTGAATTTGCACCAAAAAGTGTACGGTGTTATATATACCCAAAGACAAATGCTGTGTTGCTCCATTGCTAATTGCAGGCTAGCAGGCTTGTCTTCTGAATTTGCAGGCAAATTCTACTGCGTTATATAAGTAACAGACAAAGAGGAGTGCTCCATTGCTATGAGTCATTGCTGAAATACAAATAGGAGGGCTAGCAGGCTTGGTCTAAATCTCCAGTTACATTTTACTGTACCATAGCTCACTCAGAAACAGGAGAGGTGGCAGAAACAGAAATTGCAACTATAGGGCTGTCAGTATTCTTCAAAGTCTCCAGTGACATTGTATTGTGCCATAGCTCATACAGAAACAGGAGGGGTGACGTTTTTGTTGTCACTCTCCAGTCTCAGTCAGGATGATACTAAACCCTCTACCTCATGTGCTAAAGCCTATGTTCAAGTGCATAGTGGTTTTAAGTCAGGGAAACAAACATTTTAAAAAAAGCTTGTATCTTTTTTTAAAAAAAAAACCTCTCTAAAAAAGGTGAAAGTTTACTGTAGAAAAACATAAAATTGCCAAGATACCATTCTACCCAAAATATTACCAGGCATACCAGCATCAGGTAGCTCCCTTCTATTAGCTAGATTTCAGCACCTGCAATCTACACTGTCATTATATTCACCCTCATCATTGTGTACATCTTCCTCAAACAATACTAATTCATCCCTGCTGAAATCCACCATCACAGAAGTCTGTTTACTTTGATGAAATTGACAATAATGGCCTTCCTCGTGGAATTTGTAGTTCATTTTATGGCAGAGCTGTCACGATTTTTGGACAATTATTTTAGAGCAGAGTAAATGTCAAAATGGTATTATTATTATTATTATTATTATCGTTTACTTATAAGGCGCCACAAGGTTTCCACAGCGCCGTACACAGTACATACAATGGACAGTACAGGGAATAACAGAACAAAACAATAAATGAGTAGTACCAAGACTTCAGAGGCTCCAGGCAAGGCAAATATATTGAAGTTGGAGCAGAAGAGAAGGTAGCGAGACAGGGGAGGAGGGCCCTGCTCACACGAGCTTACATCCTATAGGGAGGGTAGACAGATGGCCGGCACAAAGGGAGTCGGAGGAGGGGAGCAAGCGCTCCCCACTACTGAGGAGGAGCGAAGTGAAGAGAGTGAGCATGGAGAGAGGGTTAGGTGGAAGGCTGGTAGGCTTTGCAGAAGAGATGAGTTTTGAGTGCCAGTTTGAAAGAACACAGGTTAGGGGACAAACGGATGGAGTGTGGGAGGTCATTCCAGTGCAGGGGGGCAGTTTAGGAGAATTCTTGAATTCTGGAATGGGATGAGGTGATCAGAGTGGAGGAGAGGCGACGGTCATTGGCCGATCGCAGGGACCGGGCGGGAGTGTGGATGGAGAGGAGATTGGAGATATAAGGGGCAGTGGAGTGGGAGAGTCTTGTAGGTGGGGGTAAAAAGTTTAAAGAGGGCAAATGTTGTGCTGACTCATCTAAATCTCCACTGCGTGTCTTGGGAAAGCATTTTTCCGAGAAGCAGTTGCCAGAGAAACTGAAGGAGGAGACGTAATTACAAGATGTTGATAGCTCTTGGATCCTGGCGAAGCGAATTAAGTCCTAGATCTACAATTACAATATAGTTAGCAGATTCGCTTAATTTAATTTTATCCTTCAATTTCTCTAGCTACTTCTCAAAAAGTATAAATAAGGCAATCACTTGACTCAAGCTAACAATGTCTGCACTCTCTTCACAGGTGACTACTTTGCTGGACTAAAGTACATTCCCCTCAAATTCCAGTCTTCTTGCAGCTGATGCATTCTCCTACATGCTGTTGCAGAATCCCAAAAATGACCATAAATTTTTCGGGACACAGACACCATCTCCTGCATATCATTGTAATTTTTTAAAAAGTTCTGTAACACCAAGTTGATTGTGTGAGCAAAACAGGAAATATGATGGAATTCCCCCCGCTGTAATGCTCTAGCAATATTGGTGGCGTTATCAGAAATCACATATCCTCTGGAGAGTCCAAGCAGGATTAGCCATGTTGCAATGACATGCCTTACTTTTTGTAACAGATTGTCAGCTGTATGCCTCTTAGTGAAGCCGCTGACACACAGAGTAGCCTACTTCTGAAAAATGTGACTTACTTGGGTAAATGCTGCTGCTGTTCCTAATGGTGAAGGCGAATCACTAACCCAATGGGCTGTCACAGTCATATAATCTTTAGTTTGCCCAGTTCCGCTTGTCCCCATTTCTGTGGTTAAGTGTACAGTGGGTAGAATGGCATTTTGTAGCTCAATAATTACATTTTTCCTTCTGGTAGAGTTGAGGAATAGCTTTTTTAGTAAAATGGTGTTGTGATGGAATTTGGTAATAGGAACAGAAGACCTCAAGTAACTGTCTAAAACCAGGTGCATTAATAGTGGATATTGGACGCAGATCTAGTACTAGCATAGTCCCCATGGCGTCTGTGATCCGCTTTGCGATTGGGTGACAGTTTCTTCCTCTAGCAAAGGATTGTTTAACAGTCAATTGTTGTAAACTACTAGTAGTATTCTTCTGGGATGAAGATCGACCCCTGGCAGCAGCAGCAAGACTAACGCTCAATAATTCTTCATTTTTTGGATTTTTGGTCTTAGGCATGACAATAGCCTTTTTCTTATCACTGGCAAGAAATGCTGCAATCTTTGTTTGAAAGTGTCTGAACATAATATTGTGACCTGTTAGGTGGTCAAAATTGACTGCAAATTACTTTAAATTAGTGTTAGTGAGGTTAATAATAATGTAGGATCAAAAAAAGAGCAGAATTATGTGATTTTAGCATATTTTAGCAATTTGTCTAAAAAAATACAGATCCAAAACGAAAACACACGAGGATGGTTTTGCCAAAACCAAAGCCAAAACACAAGTCTAATCCAGATCCAAAACCAAAACTAATTTCAAGTAACTTGCAGTCACTTTTGACCACCTCACAGGTCACATTATTATTTTCATACACTTTTGGACCAATAGTGCAGCGACCTGGCTGGATGGTAAGCGACAGAGCAATGACTCAAACACACGGCAGTTCCTAGCATCTAGGACACATTGGTACACAGCAGTGGCAGAAAAGAAAAGTGGTGCAACATGGAATTGTCCTTGGATCATGAAACCAGTTATGGTTCATTTGATTGTTCCACCTGTTTCTTGGATAAGTGAGGTAATTCTACAGCTAATACATGGCAACGATCACTCCACTTGTTTCTTGGATAAGTGAGGTAATTCTACAGCTAATACATGGCAACGAGCGCTGACCCCCCACCCCGGGATGCATGCTTTTATCGGACACACACCAATCCAGGGTGCCAGACAATGCACTAAAAAGAGCTATTGTAATTCCCAGCAAAAAGCCAGTTCATTGGTGAGCTTCGAATCAGCCCCAATTCCCACAAAATTGTAATCTAATTAGGTACCTTTCATGTAAAGTGCAGATTACAAACAAAACACGTGTGGGAGAATGTGACCTCTTAGAGGCTGACTAATAGACACATAGCCATTGCATAGATGGCTATCCAGGAATATCTGCCTCTCAGGACATTCATGCACTCCCGGAACCTGTGCCAACATGTCCACTGCCCCTTCTGCATCACCAGAAGGGAAACAGCACAGCATATTCTTTGGGACTGCCCCACTGCACAGGCACTGTTGGATGCCTTGGAACATGAACATAAGGACAGTGTGCCCAGAACTTGCCTTTCATACCATTCGGTATTTTATGGATTATTTCCTGGGACCCACATCATTGGGGAAATCCAGGAGGCCTGGAGCCTAATGAACCACTTTCATCATCATCATCATCATCATCATCATGAACCACTTTAAGGACGCTATTTGGCTTGCCAGGAATCGCCTCATCTTGAAAAGGGAGACGATGATCATCCAGGACTGTCGCAGGCTGATCCATAGCCTGTTAAGAGACTATAACACCATTGACAGTCCTGAGGAAGAGGAAGATGATTAATTTTCTGTCTCCCTCTTCCCCTTCTCCCCCTATGTGTCTGTTTATTCAGTATAACACTGTTGAATTTGCCTCCAAATTCAGAAGACAAGCCTGCTTGTCTTCCTATTCATCAGTGACTCTTAGCAATGGAGCACTCGTCTTTGGGTGTATATTAGACCCTACACTTAGTATTGCAAATTAAGAAAAAAAGCCTGCAAGGACTTGTAGATTACTATTTCAGCAATGACCAAATGACCAAAGCAGCTCTTCTATAAAGGTGTATAATAGACCTTTCACTTAGTAGTGCAAATTCAGAAAAAAAGAGTGCAATGACTGGTATATTAGGATTTTAGCAATGACCAAATGACCAACGCAGCTCTTCTATAAAGGTGTATATCAGACCCTACACTTTGTAGTGTAAATTCAGAAAAAAAGAGTGCAATGACTGGTATATTAGGATTTCAGCAATGACAAATTCAGCAATGGAGCTTTCTATAGCGCTGCTACCACCCTCCTCTTTCTCTTCTATCACTTTGCCTGCCAAACTGCTCTATACTCTGTCCTACCCCTTCTCTGTCCCTCTCTCAAATGGCGCTAGATCGCGGTGGAGGGCGGTATTTATAGATTCCAAAACTCGCGAGATCCGGCAATGTCACAATGACCTTTTGCCTCTTTTGGAATCCGAATAGGCGCGAGAGTACCGAGCGACTCAGCTCAGTACTCTGAACCCCAAAGTTTGGGTGGGTTCTGTTTTCACAAAACCGAGTCTGTCCATCTCTAGTTTTTGTACATTGTATTGTACCTTTAATGAGCAAAATAAAAACAAAGGTGAAGTGAAAAAAATATTTTGTAAGAGGCTCGCTGAACAAATTTGTGACTAGTTTGCATATTTGATAAATATATTTTTTTAAATTCATGCTTACTTCAATTTAAAATGTATGAAATATGAACAAATTGAGCTACTGTAGATAGTGAAAAATCCGTTGCATAGACCTCCCCAATATTCACTTCCCAACCATTGAGTTATTTTCAGCAATTCTAGAATACTTTAAATAACCTCTCACCTGCGCTCACAAGTACTCAGATGCCCCCAGGTCTTATGCTCAGTGTAGTACAAGCTTATGGTTTTAACCATAATACGGCAAGGGGATGACAGCAGGAGAAAAAGTCAGGGACAGGCCAAGGTCAGAGGGCACAAGCAGGCAGCGAAGTGAGGTCCGGGCAAAAGGGTCAGGTCTGGCAGAAAGACAAGCTATCCGAGTCACAGGCAGCAGTCAGGGTCACCAGCAGAGAATCACAATCCAATAAACAAGCCAAAGGTCATACACTAAAGGGTCTATCCAGAAGTACAGGAACACAGTACAGCAGCAGGTCAGCAGCCAGGAAACTGAACGCAATAACCGGCAGGGAGGTTAAGCCCCCCCTGCCTTAAATACTGATAGTGGTCAAACAGAAGCAAGCTCCATAAACAGTTAATGGGTCACAGCTGTCACAGGAACAAACCCGAGTAGCAGCTTGCCGTAGTAGAAATAATTATAACACACGCGCCCGGCTGTGTTTACCTGCCAGGACACGTCAGGGACTGGATAAGTGTCCCTTCCGTTGTCCTGGCAATGGCCGGGTTGAGGCGTAAGTGATGTACTGGTCGTCATGACGACAACTGGGATGATGGGCAGGAAGTACAAGCGAGCCGCGGCGGCTCGTAGTAAAGCCGCGGCTCGTGACAGAACCTAAGCATGCCCAACATTTTTAAAAATATGCATACATTCACAAAAGTCTAATTTTATTTAACGCCATATACACAAAGGTATTTTAAGACCACTACAGTTAAAATTACAAAAATTATCTAAAATTGCTGTTCATGCAAGTTAATTGCAGATTTAACACCACCTTTTGGAAATGCAGTGCTAAATAGATCAGTCTTTAGAATGTTATCTTCTATAATTAATGCTAGACTTGTTCACTTTAAATCTGGCATTCCTCCAAAGTCATACAAATAGCCATAGTATATTGTTTGTGAATTTGGCTACTAATGTATCATTTTAATAATTTTAGATATTTAACATCATATTTTCTCAATTCTGACTGAGTAATGTATTAACATATGTTTCAAAATGTGTTAAATACAATGAAAGTTTATAATAAAAAAAATAAAATTATTTTCTAGTTAATTATATTTATTTTTGCAAAAGACCACCAGGTGGCACCTCTGCTTTCAGCTATATATTTCAGGAGTTGTAGTAAAAAAAAAATAATCTCTTAAAACAATTTTTGATCTTCGACAGATGATAAGTGTTCATAATTGTTATGAGTTACTACTGCAAGCTTATCATATCTCTTAAAAGTTATGGTTACTATGTATTATGGCGAACATGATATATGCCAATAATTTATATCAATGATTTGGATTAGTGCATTTCTATAGTTCCTATACAAATATTATTTTGCAAACATCATTTTTAGCTGTAACACAGAGAACACTCATCAAACGAGTAATAATTTGCATCCAGTTACACTATTTGCAAAATATCATTTGTGATAACTATTAAGTTGTTTGAACATGAAATGTGGTAGCTGTAATTTTCAAAACTAATTAAATAAATGAAAATTAATTTGGACTATTGTGGGAAGTAGCCACATTTTCTATTTAAAGGCACAGGTCAGCAGTTTAAAAACTAGTACCACAATTCATAATAATCAATTTCTGTAAATGTTAATAAGTATTAAAAAAAATGAAAAATCTTGCAAACTAAATCTATATCGATATCTATCTATCTATCTATCTATCTATCTATCTATCTATCTATCTATCTATCTATCTATTATAGAGCGGTCCTGATTTGGAGAAATTCGAAAGATCCAAGATTTGGGTTTTCCGAGTGAAACATAGTCATGACTCGGTTTTGCACGCAATTTCGTATCTCAAAAACAAGGCAAAATGTCATTTCTGGGAGAAAATATCGATGCAAAACTCATGAGAGTTTCTACACATTTCTACACATGTGTGGTCACTTGGTGTGGCTTGTCTTTTACATCCTATAGGGGTCCATTATTTGTATTCTGGATTTGAGACTTTTTTTGGGACCATTCCTTGAGGATCACAGATAAGCCTTACTTTATTTTTATATTATACACTCAGGCCCGGCGCTCCCATTAGGCAAGGTTAGGTAGTTGCCGGGCTCTGGAGGGCGCCACAGAATTAAAATTACTTTAAAACTCTGCGGCGACCGCTGACCATACCTTCCACGGCCGCCGCACAGCTTCAGATTAATCCACGGGGAGGGGGAAGGGGCTATGGATCACCACCGCCGCCCTCCCCTCAAACAACTGATGGGGCGCTCCGTCCCCTCCCCTCCACTCCCTGACTGTGGGGCGTGACATCATTATCATCAGCAGTGTCAGTGAGTGGTGGAGAGGAGACGGAGCAGAGAGGAGCAGCTTTATGGAGGCAAGTTAAGGTAAGGAAAGGGGGGGGCGCGGATTTTGAAAGTGTGGGGGGGGGGGGGCGCGGATTTTGAAAGTGTGCCTGGGAGGGGCAGATTTTGAAAGTGTGCCTAGGGCGCAAAGGACCATAGCACCGGCCCTGTATACACTGTTTATATTAAATTTACACACAAACCTGCGATCCCCTGTTCCGAAATTCTGTTGTCCTGCTGCCTCAAGCTGCCTGCTACCTCCGTCTCCGTTTTACTGATGCCCTCGCCCAACATGTTGCCTCTGGACAGCCTTGTCTCTCCATGCTCAGAGACCTGATGGTCTCTGACTATACAGGCTGCGACTTGGGCCTAGCCTACACTAATCTCCTCCACCTTACTCCCCAGCCTGGTTCCGTACCATGCCTGTTTGCCTCTTCATCGGATGTCCCACTGACTCCCGGATGCATCAGTGAGTCTGCTGCTCAGTTTTTCAACTCAGTTCCTACGCCATGGCCTTCACCACCGGACTCCTCCCCCCCTCATCTCTGATGTATCTGATTGCCTTTCTGACATCTCCTCTTGGCTGTCCTCATGTTTTCTTAAAATTAACATAGCCAAAACTGAACTGGTTATCTTCCGTCTTTATAACTTCATCCCACCTTGATCTCTCTATAACTGGTAACAATACTACCATCTCTTCTGTTCACCAACTCCACTGCCTCGGAGTCATCCTCAACTCCTCTTTCTCTTTTGCCCTCCACATTCAAGCTCTTGCCCTTTCCTTTTGCTTCCAACTACGCAACATCACCCTCAACCGGACGGACCTTCTTATCTCAGGATGCCACCAAAACCATCATCCACGCACTTATCATATTCCATCTTGATTATTGTAACCTTGTTTTCACCAGTCTCTCCCATTCCCACTACACCCCCTTCCTTCTATATTCAAAGCGGCTGCGAGACTTATCTTCCTCTCATGCTACTCTTCTTCTGCCTCCCCTCTCTGCCTTGCCTTACACTGGCTCCCATTCCCCTACAGAATTCTTTTCAAACTCCTCACCCTCACCTACAAGGCCCTCTCCCACTCCATTACCCCATATGTCTCCAACCTCCTATCCATTCACACTCCCGCCCGTTTCCTGCGATTGGCCAATGACTGTCGCCTCTCCTCCACTCTGATTAATTCCTTCCATGCCAGAATTCAAGATTTCTCCCAGTCTGCCCCCTCCACAAGAACGATCTCCCATGCTCTATCCGACTGTCCAATAATCTGTACACCTTCAAATGTGCAGTTAAAACTCATCTGTTCCTCAAATCCTACCAGCCATCCACCTAATCTTCTCCATGCTTGACCTCCTCACCTTCCTCTTCCCCTGTCCCTCTATATGCTCCATCTGATCCCTTCCACTGGCTCTCCTTTGTGCCTGCTATCTGTTTACCCTACCTTTAGTATGCAAGCTCTTATGAGCAGGGCCATCCTCTCTTCTGTCTCTATACTATTTCTTCTCCTCCAACTTCACTGTACTAGCTATGCTTTGAACTATTGGAGTCTTGGTTTTATTCCTTTATTGCTCTGTACTGTTTACCCTGTATGGTAAACTATTTGTATTCTTCTGTACAAAGGAAATCTTGTGTCTTATGAATAAAGAATTAAAGAATAACAATATTAATAATTGTCACGAATCACCCTACGAGTTGAGTTATCAGAACCTGTTGTTGACGAGAGCTTCACGTATAGCAACCCCCTTTCCCATAGAACCAGATATGTTCACCGGTACTGGGCTGTCCCCAGGACTTATTCTCGCGTAGTTATAACTCAACTCTGGTGGGTAGGCACCACAGAGGACTTGACAGTGGGATGCTGAGCAGGCATAATCCTGGACCAGATAAAAGCAGGAACACTGAGTTAGCAACAGAATGCAGTACCGACTTCCACCAGTATAACAGATTGACAGTGTGGAGTAGAGGTGTAGTACCAGCTGTGGCCTGAGTGAGATGAGCTAGAGAGCAGCACAGTGACAGGAAAAATGCCAGAGCAAGATAGAGCAGTAAATCTGTACTGTGAAACAATGCAGCCACAGGTGAGTCTGATTTAGCGAATAGCTGGCACCACGATCCTATGGATGGGAGGAGATCTCAGATGAAAATTTAGAGTCCGAATTCAAGTAGAAGTCAGGGCCACGAGCAAGCAAGCAAGGTCGGTATCCAGGCAGAGGTCAGGACGGGTATCAATCAGGAAACTGTCAGACTAATCACAGAACCAAAAGCACAGAGAAGCAAGCGTGTGAACGCTATAATCTGCAAAGGCAGAGTGAAGCTGACAGGTATTTAAACCAGTAGTAGCCAATCAGGGCAGGTGTCAGATAGAGCTGCAGGTGAGAGGAGTTCAGGTGATCACACTCAGGCTGAAAACAACACTGCAGCAGCCAAAAAGAAAAAAGCAGTTACCTGCTGTTCCTAACATTACCCCCCACCCTTAACGAGAGGTTAAGGAACCCCTTAATCTAGGCTTATCTGGAAACTTCTGATGAAAAGTTCTTAAGTCATTGGCATGAAAGTCCCTGGCAGGTATCCAAGATCTTTCTTCAGGACCATACCCTTTCCAGTGAACAAAATAGTGGAGTTGGCGTTGTACCCATTTGGAATCAAGAATTTTTTCAATCACATATTCCATGTGACCATCTACTATCACTGGGGCAGGTTTCCTTTGCTGTTTCCTGGGAAACCTCCAGGATGGTTGAGCTGGCTTCAATAAGGATGCATGGAACATACGGCGTATCCTCAAAGAGTTGGGCAGTTCCAACTGAAAAGCAACAGGATTAATCTTCCTGATGATGTTAAATGGAACAATATATCTTGGTCCGAACTTAAAGGAAGGCTGGTGGAGCTTGATGTTCTTAGTGGAGAGCCATACTCTGTCCCTTTCTTTGAACTTACAAGGACATCTGAAGCAATCCTTAAATAACTTGACTTAAGAGTCAGCTTGCTTCAATGAGAAGTTTATCTTTTTCCATATTCACTTCAGAGAATGAGCAATGTGTCCGATCTCATGATGGGTGGGTGATATGATGTCAGAAAATGAAACAGACTTGGGAAGTCTCCCATAAATGCAGAGAAATGGGGCATAACCAGAGAAAGATTGGGGTGAATTATTGTAAGCAAATTCCGCCCATGGCAGGTATTCTACCCAGTTGTCATGTAATTCAGAGATGTAGCATCTTAAATATTGTTCCAAAGACTGGTTTACCCTTTCCGTCTGTCCATTAGTTTGCGGGTGATAGGCTGATGAAAAACTTAGTTGAATGTCAAGCAAGGCACAAAATGGTTTCCAGAACTGGGCCACAAATTGAGTTCCTCTATCCGATACAATATTAGTGGGTATTCCATGTAATCTGAAAACATTTTGAATGAACAGAGGGGCCAAAGACTTAGCAGAAGGTATCTTTGGTAAAGGAACAAAATGAGCCATATTACTAAAGCGATCGACTATCACCCAAATGCAATTACACCCTTTATACCAAAGCAAATCCATGATAAAATCCATGGAATTGTGGGTCCATGGAACACTGGGCACGGGTAAAGGCATCATCTCTCCCATGGGTAAATCTCTGGGTGTTTTCACCCTGGAACAAATTTCGCAGGACTGTATAAAGTTTCTAACATCTTTCTTCATAGAAGGCCACCAAACATAACGAGAGAGTAATTTCATAGTCTTGGTGATATCTGGATGTCCAGATATTTTGCTGTCATGGACCTCAGACAAGACAGACTGTCTCAGACCAGCTGGCACAAACAACAAATTGGGAGGCATGGAGGCTGGTGCCTGATCCTGAACTGCCTGTAACTGGGTTGCCAAATCCTGAGTTAGCCCTGAAACAATGGTTTGAGAAGATATGATAGAAGTGTTATAAAGTGGATCCTCATGTTTCTCTAGAAAACTTCTCGATAAGGCATCCGCCTTCAAATTCTTAGAATTGGGGCGATATGTGATCGCAAAACTAAATCAAGAGAAGAAAAGAGCCCAGCGCGCCTGTCTGGGATTCAACCTCTTGGCAGTCTCAATGTATTGAAGATTTTTGTGATCCGTGTACACCGTGATGGTATGCTTAGCACCCTCCAACCATTCTCTTCACCCAGCCAAAAAGAAAACAGCAGTTGGAAGGCTTTCTACTAGATGTTGGTGTGTTTCTGTGGGAATTTGTGCATTTTTATTCTCTAGAGCATTTATGAAATCAGGCACTGTTGTTGGACGAGAAGATTGCCCTTCACTGGAGATAAGAAGCCTAGCCCAAACCCTGAAAAACACCACCATACCATTATCCCTCCTCCACCAAACTTCACAGTTGGTATAATACAGTCCTGGCATCCACCAGATCTAGACTCACCCATCTGACTGCCAAACAGAGAAGCATGATTTTTCACTCCACAGAACACATTTCCACTGCTCCACAGTCCAGTGTCGGTGTGCTTTGCTCCACTCTATCCTATACTTTGAGTTGGTCTTTGAGATGTGAGGCTTGCATTCAGCTGCTCGGCCATAGAAACCCATTCCATTAAGTCACACAGTCTTTGTGCTTACACTAATGCCAGTGGAGGTTCAGAACTCTTCAGCTACGGAATCAGCAGAGCGTTGGCGACTTTTACGCACCATGCGCCTTAGCAGTCGTTGACCCTGCTCTGTGATTTTACATGGTCTTCTGCTTCATGGCTGAGTTGCTGTTCTTCCTAATCACTTGCACTATCTAATAATATCACTTACAGTTGACCATGGAACATCCAGCAGGGATGAAATTTCATGAACCGCCTTATTGCAAAGGTGGCATCCAATGACAGTACCACACTTGAAGTCACTGAGCTCTTCAGAACGACCCATTTTGTATCACAAATGTTTGCAAATGGAGACTGTATGGCTAGGTGCTTGATTTTATACACCTCTGGCCATGGGTCTGATGGAAACCCCTCAATTCAACAATTAACAGGTGTGGGCAAATACTTTAGTCAATATAATGTGTATATTCATGTATATATGTTGATGACTGATTAATATATGATTGATATAAAAAACATACAACAATAATTATAAGGTGATAGAAAACTGTTAAAATGTATTCAAGTTATATAAATATTCAGTAATTAGCATTGTTGACTTGCAGAGCTTGGTCATGGGCTAAATTCTAACTAGAGCACTATCTGTATGACTTTTGTATGTTCTCCTCTTGTTTAATGGGCTTCTTCGGGCTACCTTGGTTTCCCCCCACCTTCCAAAAACTTACTGGTAAGTTTATTGGCTTCTGAGAAAATTAACCCTAATGTGTGTGGGGTGTTTACGTAATAGTAAATAAATAATAATAATCCATTTCAGTAGCAGCTGAGAATCTCTTTTACTATGTTTTTCAAACTTGTGGTGTAGGAAAGGATCTCACCACGTCAGATATGGAGAATCCCTAAAATATATGGAAAGCAGAAACTATTGTTCTATTAGTTCTTAACTTCCACAGATGTAGCTCCTTTATTGTTAGCCTAGAGAACCAGAAAGTACACCTTCCATTATAGAACAAAGCACAGTAAAGTAAATGTACAGTCTGGTCCGCCAGGCAAACAACACCCAATAAGGCAATGTTATGGGACATCTAGCTCTATTCCCTTTACACTATGAACATTGGAAGCTTTACAGCTTCATTTAAGAAAAAGTCCATACTGAAGGTTGTTGTTCAGTGAACATGAAAGGGGAGCAAAGTACACGTATCACTGTTTCTGAGATTGCTTAGTGTGTTGTAAATGCCTTGCCTCCTAGGTAACTTAGTTAAATTAGTTTGTAGGAAAACCCTAGTGGGCTATAATATAAATATTATCCCATAATTTAATATGGTGTGCCTTTTTAGCTGAATAAAATGTCTTCACACAAAGAAGTTTAAAAAAGCATATGAAGATATATATATAAACAGTACTACAAAGAAAAATAAAATGATGTCGGGAAAGAGATGCCTTATTTAATCATATCCCAAGGATGTCCTGGTTTTTATTTTAAAGCTCTAACATAATACAGTATGTCATGTGTAAGCACAAAAACATCACTGAAGCAGGATAATTGACTCTTGGTTATAAATGCAAGATCTACTTATCCTTGTTTGATACAGTAGCTCCAACCAGAATATTGTTGATATATATCTTGTTGTACATTTTGTATCATAAATGTCAATATCCTTAATTAAAGATTGTTTTTGCAGATCAAATAGATCACAAACTGTTTACCATTATAATATGCAGCATTTAATTACATTGTATAAAATATTCATTACTGCAACAAGTTAATGGAAGAAAGTTGATTGAGACTCTAGATAATGATTGGTCAGAAGTTATGCGGGATATATTAATGTGCAGGCTGGGCTGGTCTGAGAGTGCAGCGGGGTGCTATTATGTCACAGCCCAGTGCCACACTCCCAAGAGCAGAACATGCCATCTGATTAGTTGATATGGTTAAAGCATCTTTTTACTATGCACCACTTTTCATAAAGCCCCATTATACACCAGGTCAATGTTATACACATAAATCACCCCCTATATATTCAGCAAAATGTGAATTACATTTACCACACAAAACAGCCATTCCACAGAATAGTAAATCACTTTTCACTTACCAATGAAGTAACATTTTTCTTAAAATGTACACATACTAAATTCTAAAATGTAAGCACAATAAATGAAGAAAGTACCAAGCAGCTTCAGAGGTAAAATTGCAATTAGCCAGGCTGAAGCGATTAGCTAGTGGTGGTACTTGTCATTATTATCAGTGTTTATTTGTTAATAATGTAATATTACTAAAAATACAGCTGAGAAAAGGCCCAAGTTAGAGGTCACACACACTGCAATTTCCTTCTCAGCACCCCAGGTACTCACCCAATCCCGAGGGATAGCAAAGAGGAGCACTGTACTTTGTTCACGATGGACAACCTACCGTACGCATGAACCCACCCCAATCGCTGCCCACCTCAACACAGTCTTTGATGAGGTCCTGACTCTTGGATCCTACAGGGGAATATACTTAAGAAGATAGCATACATCCAGCAGACTAACGTACCATTCGGTGTATTACCTGCCAGTGACTACCTCACAAATGGTCACAGACCTGCCACACCTTGCAATAAAGGGTAGGTACACTGCTCTGAAACACAGACCGATCCTGATCTCCAATTAGCGTAACTCTTCTCCCAATCCTGCTTCTTCTTACCTGCCATGATTCACCAGTATCCACCAGGACCTAGTTGCACTGCAGGCTTCTGCCTTCTGTCTGGAACCTCAGCCTTTAAGCCCGCCCTTTAGGAATTCAGGATTTTGTGCCATTCCAGACCTAATTAAAGGCCACATGCCTCCACACTCACACAGGGCCTCTGGTGCTTCAGCAGCCACACAGGGTCTTTGGTACCTCTGCACCCACCCATGGTGTCTGGTGCCTCCCTGTTTCAGAGGCCTCTTGCTCTCCCTATGTCTATGTGTCCTGGTATCCTGCTAGCTAAAAGGGCCTTATGCCCTGTTTTACAAAAGGGCCTAGTGCCTTAGCAACTCAATGGCCTAGTGCCTTAACAAACTCAGGGGTCTAGTGTTCCACTAAACCCAAGGGCCTTGCACCCCACTAAGCCTAAGGACCTTGTGCCCTAAACACACTAAGGGCCTTGTGCCTACTCTAAATACTCTAAGGGCATAGTGCCCCCTCTAAAGGCTTTTGGGGCCTAGTGCACCCACTAAATACTCTATGGGCCTAGTACTCCCTCGTCAACACCTACTGTTTCAACAATCCTTACCTGGCACCGGTGCTCAGGTGTGGTGCCCGCTGTGGAGAGAAAGACCGTAGGAAACAGGACAGAGGTGCCGGAGTGGTGCCCACAAGGGCACTAGCTGTCTTCTAGTGTCCCCAGCTGTACCACCTCTCTGCCACTTCCTCACAGGCTGCTGCAGCAGAGCTTCTCTTCTCTGGCGTCTTCTTCTTTTCTATTTTCTGTAGCTGGGGCGCTCTCAGCCCTCACAAGGGCTCCCTGCTTCCGGCTTCTTGCTAGATGTCTTCTCAGTGTCTTCTTGGCAGAGTAGCTCCCAGCCCTTGCAAGGGCTCGCTGCCATGGATCTTTGCTTTGTCCGACTTGCCTCTGCTTCTTGTTTTGTTCTTTTTTTGCTGGCCACTCTGCACTGTTCTCTCTCTTCACTCTCCACCTTCGGACTGAAAAGTGGTGCTGGGCTCAGCGGCTTAAATAGCCGCTGGCATGCTGACGTTGTGGTGCCAAAATGCAAATGGCCTGATTGGCTCCCTGTCCCAACCATCAGGGAACCAGCAGCGAATCTATCCGGATTTGCTGCTGGCACCATCACGGAACCAGTACTACTGTGAAGGGACTCACCAGACATCGGGCATCCAGGTGAGTGTACCACACAGCTTTAAAAGGCGTATTTGTGTCTGCGTTCAGGTCTGCACCAGCTCTCAACTCTGTGGACACACCTTTACTATACTTGATCTACATTAGAACACCCAAGCAGGCCCAGGTGTGGATGTGTGCAATGCTATTTAGGCATAGTGCTTGCAGGTTTTTTGTGGGCATGAGCAGAGTGAACTCACAAAATTAATGCTATGGAAACAGGCGTATGTTCAACTCTACATCAGGCCCTTAGTGTCCTATTTTCACTTGTGCCTCCTTTAGTGAGTATGAAAATAGTGTAGCTATGGTGGTTATTAGTGAGGAACAATATTTTCTCTTTGTGATTGAAGAGAGTGGGCAGATCATGTTGTTCCTTGCTGAATGTTTGCTAGCCACACTAAAATATCAAATTCTATATCCAAATGCAACAAATTGGATGAATAAACTTCTTTTCATATAGAGGTGCCACACAATACAGTATTCCTGCATCAGTTTGTCAGCAGACTTACACCATTACTCTATGGCCTTGATTGTGACTTTCTACTTGCCTCCTTTCCCATGCAGACACTTAGGGGTGGAGGGTCCAATTTGCCTTGAAACTCCCCTGTACACCCGCTCATATCATGACTATAATAGTAGTAGTGCATAATCCTGCTAATATAATCTTCTTATAGAGAAGTGCCATGGCTGCAGCATCTGTAGAAGAATGGCAGAAACACATTTCTAGTGGCAGCAGCTCCTCCTACCTAGTCTCTCTCTAGTGCCTTTGTGGATCATCAATCTACTGTTCCAAACCTTATACTACTGTTTCTAGCACCAAAGTGACCAGTAAGTATCGAAAGGTTATAAAAGCTCTTTCACTCCATGGTTATCTGAATTTTGGAGCAAGCCAAATTGCACGAGTTACAGCTTATGTCACCAGCACTGCATATACTTAGGAACGGTTGCATATATTTTGAGTACTTTTGGTGCATGGTTTACATAATAATGCCATATTATATCTATTGCATACAGGTTTTCTTTACATCCATTTGCTTCATTTTATTTTATTTTATTCTTTGACTTATTAATAAAAATAAATAAAAATATATATTAAACTTAAGAACCAAAATATTCATTTATTTATTAGATTGAATAATGGGTCTTAACTTATCATACCCAAATACAGATATTGATGCTTATTATTTCATGTCAAAGAAAGATATAATCTGCTGTAGATAGCTTGTATCTATTTATAATAATTTATTTGGTAAGGTTTTATCTATTTATTATGCATACATATTTTATACATGGACACATTGGAAATGTAATATCGCTACCATAAAATTGGGACTATACCCTTTTTCTTTGCTACATTATACTGTTTAGTGAAGTCAATTTATTGCAATGGAGAGCAGTAAGTTCATGCATGCACTTATTCACATTAACACATAGGGCTCAGCACAGAAGGAAAGGGCCTGTAAGGGTGCTCCAAACTTAACAATAGGTATCAGCAGAAGTATCCTCTTTGACCCCATCCTCTAGCACTGGCAGTCTATCAGCTTTGGCACATAGCACTACCCTGCATTACACACATGGCTGCTGCAAACTAACTCCTCTAATACTCGCTGCAAGCTGGAGCACAATTTATTTATATCTACCTTCATGCAGTGATCTACCAACACATCTCCGTTGGCTTTGATCATAGAGTCAAAATGTAAACAGATTAGACTCCTTAAGGACCAGACAAATCTATTGGTGAAAATAAGTCACTTAAAGTATCTACTTTGCAAACAATTTGGGATTTCTGCTAATGACAGTATATATTAATGACAGATGCTACATATGCAATTATGCATAATTGTATTTATTTATGCTTGAGGTCTTTGGTCATTTGTATTTGTTGAGTGAGAGCATAAGATAGTGATTCATTGAAAAAAACAGGCAGTATTTAACTTATGTGCAAAACAGAATACTAATTTGCACCCCTTACATTGTAACATGGTTTTGTCCAGAAGACTTAAATAAGAAATTTCTTAAGTTAAGATCCTTCATGAATCAGGCCCCTAGTTCTCATTTTTTTTAGTACATTCTACAAAATGATAGCTAGAATCTGATTGGTTGCTATAGGCAACATCTCCACTTTTTCAAACCCCCAGTTTAGTAAATATACCACTAGATCTCTTGAAGACCAAGAGATGGATTTTAGAGAACCTGAATAATGTTGGTGTTTACAGTTTAAAATTAGAACGAGAGGAATGTTCAAAACTGTTCCACAAATATTCACCTAATATTACATTTGGCTGCTACATTTTGCTTTGTTTAACCAGCAGCATTTGGCCTTTTCCCAGTCCCACCCCAACAAACCCCCTCATGATTCCAAAATAAAGCATTGGAAAGCTTCCTCTAGAAATTCTGCATTTTTCCTTACTTCTTCTCTCACATTACAAAATTCCCCTGTCACATGCAATCTTGCTAACATAATTTCACAGGAGTTGACAGGTTACTGCCTCCACAAGATCAGCACTCTTATCTCCTAAAATATTCTGAGCTGCTGTGAACATGCAGATAATCTGCATTTATGAGACTTCCACAACTAAAAACAGTGCCCTATCAATTTACGGGGCATATAAAAATATGTCTGCATAATAACTATATCATATATAGTATATAGGCTCAATGTTTTACTTTCTATTAATAAAATTAAGCTTATTTATGATAAACAATTTTTACATTTGCCTTTGAAGTGGCAGTGTTCATATTTATTAAACTGCATATTTCTGATTCCCAATAAAACATTACCTTTCAGTGCAGAATGGATTAAAGAAAATGTTATTAGCTTGCCTCTGGTAAAAGGCTGAGGACTTCTGAATTGATATTGATTCTGGATAGGAATCAAATGGGTTCAACATCAAGAGTTTACTGCTAATAAACGATATAAAAAGACGTGTACAATCTTATTATACAAGAGCACACATGTTTTAAGCTACTATTAAAGGATGTAATTATAAGTAAAAATAGAAATTAATGTTTTTTCTGATAATGATAGGTGACGGGTATATTCTACAGTTTGTGGACTAAAATATACATAATACTTTTAGTATCTAGAATTTTACAGCAATTTAAAAAATTAATTATTAACAAGAATACATACAAGTATAAAGAAACAACATTGGTAAAATCAAATAATATTTTTGGTAATCTTAACTTTCTAACAAAATGGATACCAATGTAATGTATTTTTATTAACAGGTGGTCTTGTAATCCTCCTTTACATAGCTAGAGGAGAGAAAGTACAGGGCTAACCTTCATCCTTGTCAGAGTGTGGGTAACACTACAGTTGAAATACTTGATGGAGGATGGAGTGTCTTTTAAGCAGTATATGCATGGTTGGATTGGTGGGGCCCACAGGAAATTTCTTGGTGCTCAGTCCCTTACTGACGGGGGAACATTGTCTCCATATGTGGCCCCCACTCCCTGCAATCAGCACCTGTTTGAGTGCAGCTGGGTTAGTACATGCACTGCACCATCCTAGCACACAGTAAATCCAATTGAGGCTCAGCACACACTGTTCTGAGTTAGTCCCAGTTACGCAAAGCTGAGTGTGTTGAGCCCCAGTAGGATGAGCTCAGCACATGTAGTTACTGAGTGCCAGGGGCAGTGCAGACAGTGCATGTACTGCCTCAGCTGCTCCGATTCTGAAAGAAGGAGGATGATGGAGGATCTATGTGGGATAGAGGAGAAAGAAGAGGAGGAAGAAGGAGGAGAAAAGGGGAGGAGGAAGGAGGAGGAGAGAGGAGGATAAAGGAGGAGAAAAAAGGGAGCTTAAAAGAAGAGGAGGAAAAAGAGGAAGTAGGAGGACCTTCCATTGCATGAATGGTGGGACTAATAACTGATCCATTTTAGTGGAGAGGAGGAAGATATGAAGATGAAGCAGAGAGAACAGGCATCTAGATTTAGGTGCTTCTGGCAGGTAAACAGCTGTGTGAATTTGCAAACCTCTCAGCTATGGATACCTCCCATGGTGGAGTGGAGGAAACCTATGTAAAGTGCACATAGCAGAGGCTACGTATGTGACAGTGCACTGGTATCTCCATTACACACATCAATGGGATACTCTTTGCAATGTATTGTGGTGACTTGGATGCTTTCTGCATTGTATGTTGTTCACTAGAATGTTCTCTGCATTGTATATAAATCCTTAGAATGCTATTTGTATTGTATGGTGTAACTACGATGTTCCCTGCCTGGTTTATCAGTAAATATGGTGCTCTCTGTATTGCATGTTAGTCACCAGGATGCTTTCCGTGTTATATTGGTCATTTGTTCTCTGTATTGTATATCAGTCACTAAGATGCTCTCCGTATTGTATGTTATTCTCTAGTCACAATCACATGCATAGAAGCTAAAAAGGAAAAATTTGTTTCTAAAACACATAATGGAATAATTTACACTTATTCTTCCATACACCAATACAGTATGTAATGTGTATATGGGAAAATGTATATATAGACCTTTCCCAGGTGTGCTATGTGAAAGGTGTTTGTAGTAGAATAATCGCTCTCACCATTATTTCATCTATACAGTGTCTTCACATTAGTGAGAATCATGTAGCATCTTCGTTGGGTAATGTAAAGAAAAACTGCAACACCAGAGGGAGGATAAGGGAACCCTCTGCCCATATATTACTTATGACCTCAGACACACAAATAAATAGCGGTGCTTCAGACTGGTCTTTAGAAGTCACACTGGCACATTTATCTCTAAAGCAAGGGGACCACTAAATGCTTAATTGTTTATTATAAAAAAATTATATTTTACCATACAAGGTATTTTGAAGTATGTGTATAATAAGGGTCAAATGAAATAGAATATCAACCAGACTTTGTAAGTGCAATAAAACTAAACACAAGAGAAATATATATATATATATATATATATATATATATATATATATATATATATATATATACATACAAGTTAACCCGTGCATGATGCTCATGCATTCTAGTCAAATCAAGCTACTTAAGGTGTTAAAAAGGTTCTTGTCATGCATTTGGGCCATAGCCCAGGCCTCCTCAGGGGAAGAGCGTTACTTCCCGACGTAAGCGCCCTTTTTTAACGTGGTTTTGTCCACATGTCACCACCTCATCATTCTTCTCCATCACCTCATCCTTCATTTTCATCGCCACATCTATCCAGATGTCTATCCAGACACAGGGATCTCTCTCAGCGGTCCTGAGTATCACACTCCTCTCACTCTGTCACCCCTGGCAACCACCAACCACTCCCCACTGTCACCCCCGGCAACCACCAACCACTCCCAACTGTCACTTCTCCTTCAAGAAATATATATATATATATTTTTTAAATCTTTATAAACACTTTTAACAATTAACAAATTAAATTAACAAATTAAAAACATCTTAGTATACCAAATTTCAGCCCTTTCTGAATTTTTTTTTCCACACACACTAAGAATTTAGTAGGTCAGTGTATAACTCCGCCCAGCAGTTGGCGCTGCAGCTTGGTTTTATTTTTTACACACACACACACACACACACACACACACACACAGACTAACACACGCCACTAAGCATTTATATTATAGATATATATATATATATATATACATCTTTCATATGTTCTAAACTTAAACAAACTTTGGTACTATGGAGGGAGGCCTCTCCTGTGAATGAGAACAGTGTGAAATAAAGCAGGAAACCTGGGGTCTAGTCGAACCACTGAATAATTCATTTGTTCTGTCTGATTTGGACAATGTCTCCAGAAGTGCCCCTGCTCACCACACTCAAAAAACATCTTGCTGGGATCACTTTGCGGTCTGTTCTAATCTCTGGTGTTGGTTTTGGCCTGAAGTCCGGCCTGGCAACTTTCTTGGCTGTCCTGCGGTCGCTCCCACCTCTGGTGTTGGTTTCTGCCTGAAGTCTGGCCTAACACCTTTAACAGTGGTCCGGGTCATATTTTCGACAGTGTAATACCGGTCAATAGCTGTTGCAAGTTAGTCAAACGACTGAGGGGCGGTCTATAGAGCCCATCTCTATAACTTCCAACTCAGGTTTTACTCGTAATGGTCGATAGCCAGAATTTCTAACATTCTGACAGGAGTATTACAATTCGACTCCAACCAACTTTTTGTAAATTTTGCCAGGTTTGCCAGCTGGCACGTGTTGCAGATCCCGATCTTAACCACCAGTCATGAAATCATTGTGCCTTCTCGGGTCCTGTCACCCCTATTGTGACCTTTAGTTGCTAAAAGTCCACTGCCTGGTCCTCAGTCACATCCATATGGGCCTGCTGGGCCTCGCACCTCAAACAAGGAGCCAGTTTCTCCACCCATTCAGCTGTTGGCCACTTAAGATGTGTCACAGTCCTTTCAAACAATAACAAAAATGCCTCTACGTCATCCGAGTAGGTCATCTTTTACAAGACAGCGGGTTCATGCTCACTTTGTCAGAGCTGACTGAGCTCTGCCGATAACACTCTGTTACTTTCCACTTGTGCCTCGGCGATGACTAGCATTTTGCCCTGCTGAGCTTGCAGTGTGGTGGCCACATTAGTTCAAGCTCAGAGGATTTCCTCCGTCTTGCTATTCAATCTAGTGGGATATCGAAACTGCACCTCCCTTAACATAGACTAACAAACAAAATGGGAAAACAAGAACAACAAAAAAAAACATTTTTTTTTTGTAATATTTTAGCTTGCAGTAGCTGCTACATTTTACCTCTAAGGAGAAACAAACAAACAGAAGGAAAACAAAGAAAACACGCAAAAAAATGCCTTCTTTTTTTTTCACTAAATATCACACTTCGCTTTTGCTGTCTGGATGGATGGGTGTATGTCAGGCACCAACCCCGCACGCAGAGTAGATGCCAGGGATGCCATTATTCCTTTCCCCCATGAGCGTGTCCCGTTGCTAGGCATGCAACTCTTCTTCCTGTCTTTGGCCCGGCAGCGTGGGCGCATGCACAATACGCGCAAAACCTTTGTTGCCAGGCAACAGAGACGCTTGCTGCCTCTTCCTGTCGACGGTCAGCTGTTCCTTACTTTCGATTCCACTGCCACCAATGAGGTATCATCTACATCTATTTAAAGCTGGCTCTGGCACCATTAGGGTGCCAGAGTATCTAGGTCTACCTATGCTCCAGGGCTCCTGTATGCTTCTCAGCATTCTGACTGACGTCCTGGATTTTGATTCTGTTCTGTCTGACTTTGCCTTTGGATCTCCCTGTGTCTGCATACTCCTCTTGGTTTTGACCCCTGGCTTCCTGACTCTGATTCTGCCGGTTCCTTTTATACCATTACTGCCCACAAGGATTGACCTTGGACTGCACGACAACGTCTATTCACTTGTTACTTCGCTGGTAGCTAACTGGGAGGGCCGTCACCTGCACGTCTCTTGCAGCGAACCCCAAACTCCCTTTTGGGGAGCCCTTGGTGAAGACCAGGGACCCCAGCAAGGGACTCCGCACCTCCTGACTTAGCAGCGCAAATACCAGCAGGTAAGACCTTCTGGACTAACAAATCCATAACAGTGGACAGCTGTGTTTTAGGCTGTCCTTTCAGATCCCACTATAATGTGGAGGTGTGCCCCACTGTGGTGCCCTTGAAAAGGGCAAAGATGGAAGAAGAGTAAGACTACTTACCACTCCTGCGGTCCAGGGGTGAGTACACATCTTCTTTCCTTACAGGTCCGGGCAGCAGAGGGCAAGTGAGCCAATCAGTACTCACTTTTTCCTGCAGGTCAATAGGCGGTCAGATTGGTGAGCCAATCCTGGCTCACATCCGGCCATTTGAATTGTTGGTACCGTGGTGAGCCAATCAGGGCTCGTGGCGATGCCGAGTTACGTCAGCAGCTATATAAGCCACCAAGCGCCACCATTTTGGTTTTAGTTCGGCAGCTAGAGGCTCTTAGCTTAAAAGACCAGGATGCCCTTAAGAAGTGGGTGATTAAGTATATGCAGCGGGATCAGTCCGCTCAGAGAGGAGAAGAAGTGACCATTGGTGAGGTGGTCACTGGCAGGTAACTTACCGAACTGTTTGCTGTTTGTGTGCAAACCTGTCTCTCTCCTTAGTATCCGCCCATGCAGGAACCAAAGGGCAGGCCCAGTAACAACGGAGGTGTTCAGAGGACTAGATGTGAAGTGTAGTTCCCGGATTGCTGTGGAGAAGGCTACAGTGCATCTCGCAGTTGTCCCTCGGGATTGGGTGAGTACCTGGGGTGTCGGGAAGGGAATTGCAGTTTGTGTGACTTTGTCTTCCCTAGCACCTGTTACAATAACACCACTTTGTAGGAATTACCAAATAAGAGACTCCTTACTCCACGCTTCTCAAGCAGTAGTTGTTTTATTTTCAGCATTAAACAGCATAACACATACATAAAATGGTTCCACTGCTTTCTGACACACTAACTACACCCTAACTATTGTCTGGCTGCTAGCTAGCGTTGGAAGCCAAGCGCACCAGATACACACACACCACAGCAATCACACCCATGTCATGCACAACCACTTACATTTTTTAAAGAAACCTATAGTGTACAAGAAAGTAGACCTGCAGAAGTCATATGGTCCCATGCTGAAAGACTGAGGGCTAGATTTACTAAAGTTCGGTTTGGTGAAACCGCCAGTTTTCTGTGATTTTTCTGGTGGCTTTAAAACCGCCGTATTTACTAAAGCCCAAACCACCATTAAAAGGGCCAAAATTTGCATTTTACAAAGCCACCACTTTGCAAATCACCATCCCGATTTTAACAATGATGAACATACAAACCTCCAGATTTACTAAGCTGGGGTTTGCAAAACCAGCATCCAAACGGCTAAAATAAAAGAGGTGGTTGTGAGTGGTGAGACTGCTCAAACTGCATACTGTTTGAACTATTTTGCCATTCAGAACATAACAGGAAGCACCATTGATATTTAAATTATTGGGACAATCATTATTTATTGATTAAGGGGCACAATTAAATTAAAATTTACTTATGGGACAATTTTGCTTTCTTTGTTTTAAGGGGACACTATTATTACATTATATTATGGGGGAAATGTGAATGTATTATAATATTAACTGATTGTTGATGGTGGATACAATTTTTAGCGTTGGACAAATTGAACATAGTGCTCGAATAATATAATAATTCAATAATTTTGTTCCCTGCATATTATGAAAATTAAAATTTGCCCCTTACGTTAATTTCAAAATAATTTTGCCCCTTAATCAATAAATATTGATTGCCCCATAATTTAAATGCCTTATGTTCTGAATGGCAAAATAGCTCAAACAGCATGTTTTAACTATAAAGCCATTCAGAAACAGGTATTAAAACTGTCCTGTCCTGTCTCTTGGATGGCGGTTTTAACCAAACCGCCGGCGGTGTGGCCAAAATCACTGGTGGTTTAGCTGTTTTCAATCGCCATCCATAATTCCATAATACATTACAGCCTCAAACCATCCTATAGTAAATGCGGCGGTTTGGAGAACTAAGCCACCGGCGATGGTTTAATCCCGCCACAAAACTCAAATCTTAGTAAATCTAGCCCTGAATCTTCAACTTAAATTAACTGATGCCTGTTGCCAAAAGGATAGCCTCATACGATTGTATTATGCTTTAGTAGAAAGTGCTTGGAAACAGAAAAAATATAGGGACATGTTTTTGTGCAATTGTGTTTGTTTCCCCACCAGGTGAATACACAGCTGAATGTCCCCATCCTAATTTTTTGAGGTTCACACAATTTGAGTCCTATTTTGTGGGATTGCTGCATACTACTACTCTTAGATCATCATCATACTTATTATAAACTGGTACATTCTTGTTTCTTCCAATAAGCTGCTTATTTATGTCTTAAGTCATGAGACTAAGGGGGCATTGGTGCATGCAATTGCATTCATTGGCATAATGTCTTTTTCTTTGCATGTGTATGGTTATTTCACACAAAATATGCTACGCAAAACGGACGTACGTCCGAACATGAATCAGGCACTTGATACATAATGGGGGGTATTCAATTGTTGCTTTTAACGCGCTAAAACAAAAAAAAATGAGCGCTCAAAAAATATTACAGTTTATACGGTAATATGCGCGTAAATACCGTTAATACGGTAATTACCGTATTAACGCTAATATTTTTTGAGTGCTCGTTTTTTTTTGTTTTAGCGCGTTAAAAGCAACAATTGAATACCCCCCCAATGGGGGGTATTCAATTGTTGCCGTCAACGCTCTCAAACGAGCGCTCTAAAAATATTAGGGTTAATACGGTAATTACTCGCTAAATTTCATCTCGCGCATATTACCGTATAAACTGTAATATTTTTCGAGCGCTCGGTTTTTTTTGTTTTAGCGCGTTAAAAGCAACAATTGAATACCCCCCAATGAATTACCTGATTTGCCTACCTTTTTATTTTGCATTTTACTGAGTTTATTTGGAATCAATTAAAAATTAATTTTATGTAGGACTTTTTTTCTATTCTGGAAATTGTCCATATCATAACAATGCCTATGTCTTTTATAATATTCAATGTGTATTCAAACAGTTTATGTGAGGTGAAGCAGATTTATAATTAGAACATGCCCAGTAAACGGGAATGCTTGTGTAATCAGTCATATTTAAACATCTTTATAACCTTCCATTAGGGCCAGATGCTGCAACAAGAAAGACTTGGCAAGAAGTGTCTAAGCTGTGATTGATTGTACCTTCCAATTAGATCGACAGAAAATAGGTTTAACACTTCCTACCAGGTTCTTGTTTGTCATTGGTTGATAATTCCATCCAATCAAATACAATTAAACTGGGTTGAATGATTTTCCACTTAGACACTGTAGATTTTGTACAGACTTACCCTGTGTCTCCCTGGCAGCTCCTGTGCTGATCTGCGAAAAGGCAGGATCTGTTGATTGCTGACCTTCATTGTTGTGTAGACCTCCCTCCCAGAAATCATGAAAAGGAGCTGGCCAAAAAGATCCTGTCTCTTTGGACCACTAGGAAGGACAGGAGGAGGAAGCTGTGATTCTCCTTATCCTGAAAAAGGCCATGGGCAAATATGCTGGAGTTAGGGAGCTTTGTTTTCGCATAAGTCTTTGTATGTTAGGCTATTCTTAATTTAGGCAGCAGGAATGGATTAGGAATATGGCTAACCTGTCACAGGGAGCTATCTCATTGGACAGATCATTAGACGTCAGCAGGACGTAAATGTACATAGGAGTGTTGATCATTTTTGCATCTCTTCCATTACTTCTTTGACACCTAAGCAGAGGAGAGAATTAATTTAATTCTGCAAATGTCTGAAGGGGGTGGAGTAAAATTGAACAGGCTCTACTTCTCCCAGCTCTGTTATGCAATTTGGAAAGATTGTTATATGCACTGCACCAGTGTCTCTTCATAGAAAACAATAATCTCTATGTGAGATTCCATGGCTCATCGCACTCAGCTGTCAAAAATTAAATGGAGGCGAAATGGAATTAATTATTTATTATGCTCATGTGCATATACCCTTAATATTTTAATTGAATCTGTCAAAAGTTGAAAAAGTGGCCCACTGTCTTAAACAGTTTGGCAAGGGTACTGCCAGATAAGCAGTGTCAGAGCAGATGAGTAGTACTTAATTATGAAGGAGGGCAATTTATCCTTCACAGATCAAAGATGACCAATGATTTCTATCATGTCTTTACTGACTCCAGGAAAAATTCCAACATGATCATACAGAAGCTAAAAGCTGAGCACAAGCTGAAATGCTCAAAATTGACAGCCTCTATCTAACACAGACATACACAGACATCACAGGCTTTAACACAGACTTACACAGACATGTTCTAACACAGACTTACACAGACATGACAGGCTCTAACACAGACTTACACAGACATGTTCTACCACAGGCTTGCACAGACTTGAAAGACTCTAACACAGACTAACCCAGTCATAACAGGCTCTAACGCAGACTTACACAGACATGTTCTAACACAGGCTTATACAGACATGACAGGCTCTAAGACAGGCTTACACAGACATGACAGGTTTTAACACAGACATGACAGGCTCTAACACAGACTAACCCAGATATGATAGGTTCTAACAAAGACTTATATAGACATGACAGGCTCTAACACAGGTTTACATAGACATGTTCTACCACAGGCTTGCACAGACATGACAGGCACGAACACAAACTTACCCAGATATGACAGGCTCTAACACAGACTTACATGGACATGACAGGCTCTAACACAGACTTACCCAGACATGACAGGCTCTAACACAGACTTACACAGACATGTTCTAACACAGGCTTCCACAGACTTGACAGGCTCTAAGACAGGCTTATACAGACATGACAGGCTCTAACACAGACTTACACAGACATGACAGGCTCTAACACAGACTTACACAGAGATGACAGACTCTAACACAGACACAGACATGATAGGCTCTAACACAGACTTACACAGACATGACAGGCTCTAACACAGAGTAACCCAGATAGGACAGGTTCTAACACAGACTTATAAAGACATGACAGGCTCTAACACAGGTTTACATAGACATGTTCTAGCACAGGCTTGCACAGACATGACAGGCACTAACACAAACTTACCCAGATATGACACGCTCTAACACAGACTTACACAGACATGATAGGTTCTAACACAGACTTATAAAGACATGACAGGCTCTAACACAGGTTTATATAGACATGTTCTAGCACAGGCTTGCACAGACATGACAGGCACTAACACAAACTTACCCAGATATGACACGCTCTAACACAGACTTACACAGACATGACAGGTTCTAACACAGACATGTTCTTACACAGACTTACACAGACATGGCAGATTCTAACACAGACATGTTCTAACACAAAGTTACACAGACATGGTAGATTCTAACACATACCTGGGAACCTCTACATCACTATCCACATGGGAAGAGGCAGCAGTGTGACAGACGATTGACCCAATTAGCTCATACTACTGAACGGCTGGAGCGCGGCCTGCCCCCACTGATGACAGGGCATGTGTCTGCCTCTGCACTGTGCATGCTACTCAGCAATCTACAGTTCTGTATACCCGATACCAGGGACCCACGACTGACTCCCCTCCCCCCAAGGAAAACAGTCACACAAACCGATCAGTGGAGCCCTGAATTCTGCGGGGCAGAACTGCAGCATATTTGTGCTTTAACTGTTTGCAAGCAAAATACATGCTTGCAGACTGTGGAGAAGTTTCAGGGACTATACTTTTATGCCATTTGTTTTTATAACTGTTATTCAATTTTTTATTTGTATGTCAATTTTTTATTAATTGTTTTTTATAACCTGTAAGCATTGTATTTTTTGTATATTAAATTTGAATCTTAATAAGTGCTGTTCTTATTGCTCTAAACAAATTCACAGCCTTTTGTGAAGGAGATTGCTTGACCATGGTAACCCCTAAAATGATAAGGTGTGAATTGTGAACATATTTGTATACCAAGCCTAGTGTGTGCCTACATGTACATTTGTGTCATAGAGCATTGAAGGGTTAAGTGATAACCCTTTTGATTGCTGGTGTGTGCCTTGCTAACCTGTGTGCAAAAAGGAGTGCTCATTGTGGGCCAGTGTAAGACATTATATAGGGGTCCTATTGCCCTTATACAATAGGTGGTGGCAAAACCGAAGTGGTTGTGGTTGTGTGAGCGCTGTTTGAAGGCGATTCGGCAAATCTGTAACCTGTGCAATAGTTGAGAAGAAGATTGAGTGTTGGAATCGTGTGTAACCCCATACGATAAACGCTTCCAAGTCACGAGTGCTCAGAGTGTGGTTTGTGACTGTTAAAGGTAGTTAGGAGAGGTTTTCTGACAAAATAGAGGTGATATGTTATTTGATTGTGTGAATATATGGTAAAATATTAAATCAGGGACTGGCTAAAGGCGTCTATCCCTGACAATAATAATGTTTTCTGTAAAAGATAAACTTAATTTTATCTTTTGTATTTTTATTCCTGTTCCTCCTCCTCTCCTTCTCCATACTGTATCTTCTTCTTATAAAACTCAATAAAATGCATTTTCAAAACATAATATAAAATAAAACATCTAATAAACAATAAAAAGTCTTTTTTTGTTTTAGCACAAAATATTTATTTTTAGGCGATATCATTCCTATTAGTTTAAATGAAGTAGAGAGAATTGCTAAGAATATTGTTAAGATTTTACAATTTGTTTTGTAGTTATATATGTCTGCTGTTTATTCTACTGACAGCACACAAAAAATATGGCATCCTTGACATGCCAAGGTTATAGATATGAAAATGTGTTTATACAGATTTACAGCAGTTTAGTAATACGATTATTAAACCATTCCATTATCATTTATTACATCTTTTAAAATTATTTATAACTATGCAATTTTATAATTGTTAACATTTTTTAAATATTAATCTTTGTAATTCATAAAATGTTTGCCACAACAATACAATTTCTAATAGTAAACATAAACTGCTGATTTCAAAGCTTCACTTTGTTTTGCAATTTTTATATGACAGGGATGCAGTGTTTTATAGCTAATCTCTGAAAGGTAGATTTAGAATGTTCCTAAGATTTCTGACTCTAGTATAAATCAATAACCTTGGTATTATACTTTGTAATGTGTTCAATGCCCAAGTCTATTGGTCTTATGCCTACATGAGTTACCAGATTAACAAAATATCTATAAGAATATTGCACTAAAAAAAAATAAAAAAAAATGGTGGCTTGGATATTTTTCAAATATTTTTATTAATTTAATATATCCAATACAATTATGCTGTGCATGTAAATGAAACGAATGCATTTTAAACCCAAATGTCGATCAAAAACAGTAGATTTGCAATTAAAAAATGACAGAATTTGACATCCAGGGCACAATTTGTCCAATATATTACTCTGTAACTTACTCTGTTTCTCCGTTATTGTCCAGTTTGGTCAATTTAGAAACCAAATAATGTTTGCCAAAATAATAATAATACCAGTCACATCTGGCCAACTAACACTTTTATGAGGGGATTTAAACAAATTATAGTTAGCAACCAGATTTCTAAATGACACTTTTTTCTTCTGACAAAGACCTCCCAATCTCCACTCCTTGAAATTATGTCCTTGAAATATCTTTTTTGAATTTAGTTGCAGAATCTGATGCTCTACTGTGGCTATCTTGTATTCAGCGTGAACACCCTGACTCACCCAGCTGCTTTCCTTAGAGGGAGCAAAATGTTGGTTCCCCACAAATTGGCATCATGAACAAATACTCAAATATTACTAAAGTTGGAAAAACTGCAATTTCGTCTTGGTATGTGGGGAGGGAGAAAAATTTTAAGGAGTGAACTGTGCAAAAATATAAATGCCCCCTCAAAAGTCCAAAGTTCCACAAGTTTAGTATGCAAATTTTATTAAATTAATAATTTACGTTAGTGTTTATTTTGTGTGTTGTTACCCATGTAGGAGTGGAGGAGTGGAGGAGCCACAGCTACACATCCAAGGAAGTTAATCCACGTAAGGTTTTAAATACTGCAAGACACATCAGCTAACTGTACGGGATTAATTTTCTTTTTTTCAGTCACAAGAAATCCTATGAAATTTTATGCCATTGAACTCTGTATTTTCCATTACCTAATGGACTATCATTTTTTGGCTATTTGACCATTTGCACTATAATGCAATAATATCTTGCCTTTGGTTTATGTGCTTGGATTGTAAGTTTGCACTCATATAAATACAAGTCATATCAAACACACTGACTGTGTTTGATATGACTTGTTTTATTTTTTAGTACAGTTTTTGTTGTTGGGGTGGAATAAACCATAATTGGGTTGCTCACATCTCCCTTTGGAACCTGAGCACTGATCTGTCTGTTTTTACAATATACTTTATACATCTGCCAGTGCTGGGGGAAAAAACAGATGAAGAAAGTTTATTTTAATTATACGGAGTGAATGTGTTAGTGTGAGGAAAATGTGCTATCTTGAGGAAGGGTATGCGATAGCCGCCACATGAAAAGCACTGATCACGTTTTCTCAAATAAAATGACTCATTGTATCAACATGGAATAAATCATAATTCACTTTTTTTTTTGGCTTATTTTTAAAGAAATTAGACCTAATGAGGCTGATACAGAGCCGGACTGGCCATCTGGCACTTCTGGCAAATGCCAGAAGGGCCATTGGCTAGATGGGCTGATCCATCCACCTGCATGCCCGAGTAGCATCATATCTGGCACCAGGTACAGATGTCAGCCCCTTACAAAGGGTTGATTGATAGGCTGGTTCCAGGGAAGGGACCAACTGTCCTAATGTTTGAGGCCGCGGATCTTAATGATCTGACACTACCCTGCATTCTTCTCTCACTTGTCACCATATAATGTGACAGCATGCATCACATGATTTGTGCTCCGTCCCACGTGTGCAGAAGGGAAGAGAAGATGACAGAAGACCCAGTTTCTGCAGCTCCGGATAAAAGAAGGTAAGTGTGGGAAGGGGAGGAGATTTTTATGTAAAGTTGAGTTATGAAAGCCCGCAAACTTAACTACTGACCTCAGGGGTCACTGGTCAACTACAAGTCTTCGTTAAATTTCATATTGGCATAACAGTACTGGTATATAAATCTAGGGTCTTAAATGATGAATGATCATTGAATGATTAATACAATTTATGGCAATTTTAACAGCTGCAACATGACCCCTTAGATATCAAATATTATAAATTTGTAAAAGGTGAACATTTTAGCTTAGCTTTCCAACTTAGTATTTAGTGCTATGTCAGTGAATCCTATGTTCAAAAACATGGCATGGGATTTCACATGAGGAGCAAAGATTTTAATATCAAATTATCATGGATGACTCCTGAGAATCAATGGGAGCTACTGGGGTGTTTAAGTAATTGTTTAGGAAGATTTGATGAGCATCTGATACATAAATAATTACCCACCAAGCCTTGTTTGTTTACCTAAACAGCTGGTTTCCACTTATCACTTATTGCTGCCTATAAAGCATTAGCCAAGACAAATTGCTTCACTTTGAAGTTTGTACAGTGCTATAGTTTTTCCAATAATCATCCATGTATGTTTCAAAATAATCTAATGTTATCGATGTCCCAAATTCTTATATTCATATTTACACAAATATTAACAGAGTATTTGTTATACAGGCTGATTTCTTCTACACTGAATTAAAACAGTTTCATTGCTAGACAGGAAACTGCATGCTGCTATCCGGTCATGAATTAGGCTAAGAGAGGTTTGTTCTGTTCTGACCTCAGTACTCAGTGGAGTAGAGGAAACAAATGCACTACAAGCAGATTTTCTTAGCAATTCTGAAACCCAATAGGAATGCTTCCAAAAGTTAAAACTGAGAGAGGAAGTACTGAGATAAGCAGAAAAAGGAGGGGTTTAAAGGAGGGTGATACAACCTTACTTGTAAGGAAGCTAACTGCATCTTAGGTAACTGCCTCACCTATCTATGCCATAGCCCAGACCAGAGACTCAAATACTTTTTCTTATATAGATGAAATGTAAATATGGTGTGCAGAAAAAGTCCCAACTGTCCATTAAAAAGCCCCATAAAGTCAACCCATAGCCTCTGATGAGGGAATTCATCATCATAATTCACTGGAAAGATTTCTACAGACAATCATCACACTGAGGACTAAGTAACTAACTTTAGGTCTGTAACTGGCTTAACAATACTATGGTTGTACTGCCTACTGAATATACAACTGGCTGGAATTCAGTAGGTTGTGCATCCTTAGCTATACCTCCCAAATATAGGCTCCAGATATAGGCTAGATAGTTCTGATTTGAGGGGATCATCACCCCATCCCTTTGATCTGGACATTTGCCCCAATTCCAGGGCTGTTGATAGATTTGTTCTGGTGGGTTACTCTTCATTGTCGTGTGTACCAGCAGCAGGTACACGCAACATTGAAGGGATGGTTTAAGGGAAAGGGGGCTTGGGATGGCTCAGCACTTTTGAAAGGCTGGACATGCACAAGATACATGGCATGACCCACACCCCTGTCAGTGAATTTTTTTTTTTATAAACACGCTTCTTATCAATTTACTTGTTCAACACAGGTGACAGCAATCATAAATCATGTGGGAAGTACAGGAGCAGAGCCTCTTCTACCTGGTGGAAGGGGTCATGTTAGAGGGGGTGCTGACTTATACAGTAAAATGGTGCTTTATTGCAGTTCTGCGTAATGTTTATGTTTTACATGTTCACTTAAGTATTTTATATAACCACTAAAATTATACCATGAATCAACAAATTGCTATGGTCATTACGTCTCAAACAAATTACTGTCTTATTTGGTTTTGGTTTAGGGGAAGTAGCATGGACACATTATACACTGTATTTTAACTATATATATATATATATTGGTACATAAGTTTGTGCGGATGCTTCATGTTACACTGCACCAGCATCGCCATATCAGCATGCAACAATATCGTGCATGGAGCCCACAGCAGGTGGGCCTGTGTGCTTTATATGCCAGGGCTGATTTTTAGTCCCAGTCCGGGCCTGGGCTAATACCTACAGGAGATGCCTTGACGTTGACGAGTGAGCTTATCCCAATATATTGAGCACCAAATTCTCCTACTTATGTATATGCTGGCACATAGTAATTTATATATTTTTCATTTAAGAGCGCAGGACTGTATTTTCTAAAGGGGCAAATGCAGAGTGAGTACTATGCAAGTTTGCGTAATGTATTTTGTGTGAAATCACTCTGCTCATGCATAAAAAGAGGGGACACTTACTTCAGCCTGCACTTGGAGAGAAGGAATGGAGGGTTTCTAATATAGGCCAAGGAAAGTAAGGGCATGTGCATGCATTTGTAGATGGATGCAAACCAGGAAATATATGCACATATGCCTAAGAAAAACGCAATATTTGCGGGTGGTCAGGTGCAGGTGCAAATAGTGGATGACGATGATGACGTTCTCTGGCACTAGTGAACCACTGCCTGTCTACAATTGCACCGCTGGTGTTGATTAGTGCTTTTCTTCTTTGCTATGGTATAAGATATGCCTTTGTGTCTGTGCTAAAGAAAACCTTTTTACCCCATACATTAGACAGGGTTGTTTCTGCCGTATTAGAGATTTCTTTTAAAAAAAGTTTCATTGATGCCTAACAGGAAATGTGTTTGCTGCATATAAAATGAAAAGATAAAAACATTGGCGTAAACCAGACACATATGCTACTGGTGCCAACCTGCGTGAATCTTGAGATGCATTTGGGGGCATAAATAACACCCAATTTGGGACAAACACTTCATCAGGCTAATTGTACTCATGGGTTTTAGACCAGTATAAAATATTTTTTTTCGAGAATCTGAAACTTTTCTTTGTAGTCAGTTGGTGCGCTGGGATGTTCATTTTGTAGTGCTTAAAAGGGTATATCGTGGGATATTGCTGGAGGTGTAGCCAGCTAATGAACAAACACAAAGAAAACATTTATCTTACATTTGATGCTGCAACTGATACCTATTCTTGCCAAGCAACTCTTATGGATAAGTTGGCCAACATACTTTTTCTCTCTGCTTTCTGCCATTCCCACCCCTGATACCACTTCACATCAAGAAAGCCTAATGCATTGACACATTACTTCAAAATGTTGACCTGAAAACTGTAGTTGGATAGGCTTACACCTACTCTATCACACATCCCTGCTCACACACAAAATCATTCAATAGACTTTCATGGAACGTGGAAGTAGTAAAAAATCCTATTAAGAAAAGCAAAATCATTTCACACCTCAAGCCCCTGACAATATTTCTTCAGGAGACCCACTTGCAAGCAAAACAGAGAACAAATTTAAATGATACTTGGTTATTAGATTGTATATCTTATTAAAAATGGAGGCAGGGTGGGAAGTTTTGTGCAGCAAAATTTTATAAAGAGGAATCTAAAGGACCTCTAAAGCTTTAACTCTTAACAGTTAAGCACTTTGTATTGTCACACAGACATATTGCATTTGAGTGTAGGAGCCTCTCTTGTCATAGTCATCCACTGTTTTCTTAGTTGCGGTTCATAATCAAAACCGGTACCTATAATGCTGGATATAAATACATTTTAAATCTAATGTGTTCATTTAATATCTACTAACAAGGGAATTAAAATATGTTATACAACACAAATAACACAAACAATTCAATACCTACTAATACAAATCTTAACAGATGCTAAAAAACACATAGAGGGTGTCCAGAAGTTATATCATCAAGTTCTAACTCTGGTCCTTGTGGGACCAAAGTTCTTATTCTAAATATTCAGGAAGCATCCCTTTTACACGGTAGCTTATAACTGTCAAGCCCTTTTTTGATGGCTTTAATTTGTTCAACTGCTTGTACTCTAAGATTTTTTTATATCCCTATTCGGGTATAAATATATAAATATATAGAGAGAGATGGTTGCTTGTTGCTGAGGTGTGCAAGAAATTTACCCGGCAAACATTGATTCTGTGCCGAAGTGTGAATACTTGGTGTGTGAAATCTCTCAGGAAGACATTGCCCATGTGCAGATGGACAAACTCCTAGTCACTTCTGTTTGGCATTATCATATAGTTTACTTGGGAAAACATTGGGCCTGATTCATAAAGGCACATATTCTGATTGCAACCCTTGTTTAGTATTATACGCACGTATTTAGGATTTGCAAGCACCCGAATTCAGTAACGCACAGATCTTAAAATACGTGCACTGCTGAATTCAGGTGTATTCAGCTGTGCTCTACTACACAAGACGCTGCAGGATATATCCAATACCTATGTGGATTATAAATTCACAGGAGAATGCACAGGATAATAAAAAAAAATATTACATTAATGTGACCTGTTAATAATAAAGGCATTAAATGATAAATCAGTAAAAAATTAAAAAAGTGTCTACTGAACATAAAATACATTTTTACAGTTTCTCATGATTGCAAACACATGTTATAGCATGCATATGAGACTGTCAACACTATTGATCAGGACTTAGACTAGCTCCTTAGCTGAAGCAAGAGATACAGCAGAAAAACAAGTAACTTTCAGACTCTCAGAGCTTGATTCGGACGTGGCTGAATGTGCTTGTGCTCGGCACGCCTCTACTGTATATTGACTATGGCAAAATGCACATTCCCCTCCGAGTTCACTTTCCGAAATTGTAGGATGCAGTAAGTGTCCTTTAAGATTGCGGACGCAGTGGACAGGGCTGCATTTACGGAAATATCTTCTAGTTTTGGGTATGTGCAGAGTGATTTTGCATATGACATGCACAAAATCGTGCCTTTATTAATCAGGTCCATTCTGTCTATAGACATGTGGCAACAGTGCCAACTTGGAGAGACATTTTGCATGGAAGACTCAACCCAAGAGTGTACCAAGATGCATGCAACATGTAGAATACTCCTTGAAAAGAAGTTACAGCAGATAAGACCTTTAGAGAAACATTAGTCAGGGAATATGCTAGCAAGTATCCTGACAATCTCATTCTTCCACCGAGTCCTAAGTTTAGTAGACTCATTATGATTTTCTAAAGAATACTCCATCTACTCACATTCTCATGAGATACATTCACATATATATTATTTCCTTATCTCCCAAAATTTTCTCCCCAGACTTGAAAAGATCTGCATCAATAACATAATTATATGTCCCTATCCTGCCATAAAGCTATCCTTGCAACTCAACACGATCAGACAGTTTTCTAAAAATTGCTGCTTTCCTAGCTATTTAAGTCAGCCAGAATACTTCTGCAATAGTTACAAAGCAATGACTTTGTTGATAATAACACTGAACTGTTAGAAGACATTGACAGTAAAAATAATGATTTCACTAGCAAAATAACTTAGTTCCAAACTCACAGCAGTTTATCAACAACATAAATGCCAAAATAATGCTGCTAGCAAGGCCAAATACTTACAGACAAAACAAATCTATGACACCCAACTAATTACAAGAGCTTAGGGGCAATATTACTTTTCTAAAAAAAAAATTGCAATGTTTGGAAAATAAAATAAAAGATAAGTAATGCTTTTATGCAACATTATAAAACCATCTTTGGACACTCCATTCTCAACTATAACTGACTTAATTAAATAACTAGGCAAATATAGATCTACAGGCACAGAAGGCTTTAAGGATAAGTACTATAAAATCTTAAGAGATAATCCAACTCCAGAATTCACATTACTCAGCCACATCCTCAGGAGACGCATCAGAGACATTCAATGAGGATTAGATTATCGCTATTCCAAAGTTAGACCCCGATACTGCAAACGCAAAAATGATAGCTAATAGACAAATACTTCTACTGCACTTAATATCGTATTAAAATTTCAAAATAATATAGACATTTTCTCAAGGACAATGCTATCATACAAGCAAGGCAAGCAACTGCTTAAGTCCTCCAGTTGGTGCCTCTCTGCCTGTGCTTGCCACTCCTTGCATAGCCAGAGGTACCATTTTCCTAAGTTCACTTGATAACTGGCTCTAGCTCAGTGTGCTTTTTTTTTTGGGGGGGGGGGGGGGGGAGTTGGACTGCATTTTAAAGCTTATCCCTGGGATACAGTCTAGAAAATGCCCTGGCGAAACTGCTGGTAACAGGATGGTTTGTTATGGAAATAGGGCCTGTTTCAGATACAACAGAGAATGATGGAAGTGGACCTGTTTCAGGACCATTTACCCTGGCTGTGACAATAAGATCGGGTCAGGAAGCTGGCTGTCACAGATTCTGTTCTATTTTTTGTCTTCTTCCTTACATTGTATGTTTATTCAACCATAACATATGCAGCCGCCTGAAGAGAGCAGTTATGGCATTGCCTTCCACCTGACAATGTAACTTTGCCATATGAATAATACTCTGGCTCTGACATTTGCACATCCTTCTACAATCTTGGTGGCTTACACACATAGAAAAGTGGCAGCTATACAGCATATGGTTCCTTATTCTAAAATAACCTAAAATAACAAAAATCATGAGAGACATGAGGCAGTCATGAAGCAGACATGGACAGAACTACTAGCATTTCAATTGCATGCATGGAATCATTTTCAGCTGTGCTCCAATATGTCCTGATTTGTCACTAAGAATCCCTAACATGGTTGTTTGGAGTTTTAGCTGATGGAATTTAAAAGCAGTGCCATTGCTCTATTGGACATAGATTGCAAATGATGAATGTTTTTGAGTTAGTGCTGGGCTCTGTTTTTATGCCATCTTCAAGGGGGTTGGGTATGAAAAGTCAGCAGTTAAAATGTTGACAGTCAAAATGTGTACACTGTAAGGTCAACAATGATAATCTCAACACAGTTAAAAGGTCTTACAACAGTATTCATATTTATAACATATGCATTTCCCACAATTTGAACTCAAGCCCTGAGTTTAAGCGATGGGAAACCCCATGGTTTTTTTGCAGACCCAATCTTCGTAGGTAATCCGATCATGTGCTGACCTGCATGAAGCTGATTTGGCATTATGGCAGGTGGACCCCATACTGCAGGTTTCCATGCTATAGTGCCACCAGCCCAGGCTGGCAAAGCCTAGTACTGGTAACAGTAAAATCTGGGGGACTCCAAACTTTTTGTCTCCCTGTTTTTTGCTAATCCCAGCCTAGGTTGACAACACTACGGTTGATTAAGCTGTTTGTGGGGGGGTGCCACTGCGTTTTATTTTTTACATTTCTTGCCATTTTAAATATAGTGTTGTATGCCAACATTTTGAGTGTCAGCTTTAGAATCCTGTCTACATTTTACATGTTGACCTTCGAACTGGGTAGACATTATGATTGTTGACATCCCCTTTAAGGATCTGCGAAGTAAAAAGTACATTCAATTGATTGTGTGGTTGATTTACATTTTGCTATTTTATTATTTTGTTTCTGCTCTTGATTGAAACTGTTATTGTCGTCCATCTGGCTTTATGGTTATGCTTTATTTATATTTATTTATTTATGCCCATGCTTAATTTAATGGTTATTTAAAGTATGTTTTTCCATTATTGCATTATTTTAATTAAATGTATTCATATGTATGTTGTGCTATTTCACTTCATGCAAAGTACAGTAACATTTTTTGTCTCTCTTGGAAGTTATTATGTTGCTCCCACACATATTTTTGCTTCAGGTCACCAAAATCCTAGTTTCAAGTGGGTGGTACTTAGAACTCTATAGATTTTATGTGGATATCCACTACCCTGGTGTATTTGGGATTCTGTGAACATTCAGTTATCAGAGACGGAATTCACTAGTTGGAATTTGAGCAGCTATAGCAGCCATTACTACCACATATACTGCTAGAGTTATTAGTAAAATCATAGCAAATTATGATGCTTAAAAGGCACTTGATCAGAACTCATATCTTCAGCTCAAACAATTAACAAAAATTCAACATTTTGGTGCATTATACAAACTATTTACACAAAACCGACAGCTCACGTTACAGTTATCAGTATCAAATAAAAAGCCTTTGAACAAGACAAACCTGTCCTCTCTCACCCCTTCACTTCAGTTAAATCCATAATTCAACACCTATTACTTCTAACACAGATTAGAGGTAGCAAAAACAGATCACAAATTCACTACTATTGTCGATATCTTGCTGTAATTTATTTCTTAAACCAAGTCTATCAATCCCTCAAATAACTGACAAAATATATTTGCATTCTCCTCAGTATATACTATTAATTTAGAAAAATGTTACGCTTTAGCTATGTTTGAGCCATATCAGGCTAGCAGATTGCTTTTACCTTTCAATGAGCCGAGAACCATCCAGCTTTTCTGAGTATAATGACTTTAAGTCAGTCATTTCACAGGTCAAGCAAGAGCTCAACTCCTGACAGGGCCTCAATTTAAACTTCCTAGAGCATTGTAACTGGTCAAGATATCTTGCTTCCAAAACTATGATAGGCCATGAAAATGAGACCTATTAGAGAAATACCATCTACAAAAATGGAACAAATGAACTGAATGAACGGAAGTATTTATTATAAAGAAAAAAAAAACAGAATCAGCATGATCAGATTGCAACAGCAGTCTATAAAGGAAATGTTAATCTACCTAATCTTAAATTACACAATATAGGATTTAAAATATGAATGTATAAGCAGATACCAATCTTGTTTCACAATTTTGTGCCCAGCTCTCCTTCAGATATAGTCTCCATTCACTTCAAGACCTCTTGAAAGACTTTTTTGTCAACAGCTCCACCTTTTCAAACCTGCAGATTAGTAAATATACCCCGTAGAGTGTAAAGATTGCCAGATGATATAAGGTGCTACTTTACACTAGAGATGTTCAGACTCGGTTCTCTGAGAACCGAGCCCACCCGAACACAGCAGATCCAAGTACCGGGCTGAGCCGGCTCGGTACTTTCGCGCACCCTTGGAATTGAAAACGAAGCAAAACGCCAATGTTACGTTGTCGGATCTCACGAGTGTTGGATTCTATAAGTACTTCCCTCCAAGGCGATCCAGCGATATTTCACAGAGAGAAACAGAGGGGTAGCACGGTTCTTGGAGGTCTCTAGTGCAGTTGGGCAGCGTCATAGGTAGAAAAGAAAGTGGAGGGGTTGTTCTTCAAAGTCTCCAGTGATATTCTACTGAGTTATAGCTTACACAGAAACAGGAGAGCTCTATTGCTCCATTGCTGAAATAGAAATAATAGGGCTGGCAGTCTTGTTCTAAGTCTGCAGTCACATTGTACTGTGTTATATAGCTAACACACAAACAGGAGAGCTACATTGCTCCATTGCTGATTGTCATAGCTGAAATAGAGATAATAGGGCTAGAAGTCTTGTTCTACACCTGCAGTCATATTGTACTGTGTTATATAGCTCACACACAAACAGGAGAGCTCCATTGCTAATTGTCATTGCTGAAATAGAAATAATAGGGCTGGCAGTCTTGTACTAAGTCGCAGTCACATTGCACTGTGTTATATAGCTAACACACAAACATGAGCGCTCCATTGCTACATTGCTAATTGTCATTGCTGAAATAGAAATAATAGGGCTGGTAGTCCTGTTCTAAATCTGCAGTAACATTGTACTGTATTATATAGATAACACACAAACAGGAGAGCTCCATTGCCCCATTGCTAATTGTCATTGCTGACATTGAAATAATAGGGATGGCAGTCTTGTTCTAAATCTGCAGTAACATTGTACTGTGTTATATAGATAACACACAAACAGGAGAGCTCCATTGCTCCATTGCTAATTGTCATTGCTGACATTGAAATAATGGGGCTGGCAGTCTTGTTCTAAATCTGCAGTCAGATTGAACTGTGTTATATACCTAACACACAAACAGGAGAGGTCCATTTTTAAGTCAGGGAAACAAGATCTTGTCATTCTAACTCCAAAAGTGTTGTCCAAATACTTTTACATGTAAAAGCCGAGCTGGAAGAAAACAATAAGGCATTAGAGGAAAATGTATGTTCATATTCAGAAATGACACAAATCCCTGAGGATCCCTGAGGAGACTCTATTCACGAGCGCTATGAATAAGCCTGACCTTTCTGATAGTGTACCCATAAAGAAAGCCCCTTTCAGCATTTCTGCAGATGTGTGCATGAGCAGCCCAAGTGTAGCCGGTGATACACAAATGAAGGATGCCACTTTGGAATTGCAACAGGATGAGGGGGGATATTTGTGTAGCTGACGAGGGCGCTAACGAGGATGTTGATGAGATTGATGTTGTTTGTGTAAGTCCTGCACCAGTGGAAGCAGTTCTTGCACGTAGTAAGAAGAAGGCCATTGTCATGCCCAGGGCCGCCGAGAGGGGGTGGGGTACTAATTACCCGGGCACAGGCCCTCACTGCCGACTATTGTTTTATTTTATGTGGGGGGGGGGTTAAACCTTTTTTTTTTTTTCCTTTGTTTTTTTTTTCTGCGGGGGGTGGCTCTGCCCCCTTCGTTGGAGGTAGAGCAGGGTACTGAAAAACAAAATAAAGGCCTCTTCCCGCCTTTCTGCTCCGTTTGCACTGAATGTCTGGCATGACATCCTCAAGTCACGTCCGACATTCAGTGAGGAGTGGCGCAGAGAGGAGCAAGAAGACAGAAGAGAGAAGACAGAAGAGAAAAGAGAGAAGAGAAGATTAGAAAAGAGATGAAAAAAGCCAATACAAAGGTAAGTAAAGGAACAGAGGCAAGAGGAGGAAAACAAATACACCAAGTTATGAAGGGGTGGTGGGCAGGATGGCACAGTGATAAAGGAAAGGGGGGCATGATGGCACAGTGATGAAGGAGAGGAGGGGGCAGCATGGCACAGTGATGAAGAGGGGAGAGGCAGGATGGCACAGTGTAAAGAAGGGGGGGAGCAGCATGGCATAGTGATGGAGAGGGGGGCAGTATGGCACAGTGATAAAGGAGAGGGAGGAGCAGCATAACACAGTGATGAAGGAGAGGGGAGCAGGATAGCACAGTGATAAAGGAGAGGGGGGTCAGCATGCACAGTGATGAAGGAGAGGCGGGGCATGATGGCACAGTGTGATGATCGGGGGCAGCATGGCACAGTGATAAAGGAGAGGGGGGAGAGCATGGCACAGTGATGAAGGAGAGGGGGGAGCAGCATGGCACAGTGATAAAGGAGAGGAAGAGTAGGATGGCACAGTGATGGAGGGGGGGGCAGTGATGAAGGAGAGGGGGAGCAGCATGGCACAGTGATGAAGGAGAGGGGGGGCAGGATGGCACAGTGTGCTGAAGGGGGGGCAGTATGGAACAGTGATGAAGGAGAGGGGGGGGCAGAAAGACACAGTGATGAAGGAGAGGGGGGAGCAGCATGGCACAGTGATGGAGAGGGGGGAGGCAGGATGGCACAGTGTAATGAAGGGGGGAGCAGTATGGCACAGTGATGGAGAGGGCGGGCAGGATGGCACAGTGATGAAGGAGAGGGGGAGCAGCATGGCACAGTGATGAAGGAGGGGGGGCAGCATGGCACAGTGATGAAGGAGTGGGGAGCAGGATGGCACAGTGATGAAGGGGGAGCAGCATGGCACTGTGATAAAGGAGAGGGGGGCAGGATGGCACAGTGTGATGAAGGGGGGAGCAGCATGGCACAGTGTGATGAAGGCGAGGGGGGGCAGCATGGCACAGAATGATGAAGAATGATGAAGGGGGGTAGCATGGAACAGGGTGATGAAGGGGGGAGTAGCCTGGCACAGTTTTATGAAGAGGGGCCAGGTGAAAGGGGGAAAAGCAGCATGGAGGTTGCAGTGTGATCATAAGAGGGCACAGCATGGTGAAGGGTCATAGTAATGTGTGTGTGATGGCACAGGGGGCTTGTGGTAATGTGTGTGTGATGGCACAGGGGGCTTGTGGTAATGTGTGTGTGATGGCACAGGGGGCTTGTGGTAATGTGTATGTGTGATGGTACACGGGACTTGTGGCAATGTAGTGTGAGGCAGGTGGTGGATAATTAATGGGTGCAATTCTGTTTGTGGGGTGATGGTGGGGCAATTTAATAGTGGGGACTATTAATTTGGGGTGGTTTGGGGGCTATTAAATGTGGGGGTGAGTTTGGAAAGAATGAGGTCTCTTTATTAAATGTGACTATGAATTATTTAATGGCAGTGATGGTTACGGAAAATAGGTATATTTATGAAATGTAAATACTATTAATCTATTGCTGGGGCTGTTTGGAGGGAAGGAAATAGGTTTATTTACTAAATGGGAATACTATTATTTTAATGTTGGGGCTGGAGAAAGGCCTAATTATTAATGTGGGTGCTATTGACTAAACGCAGGGCTGGTTGGAATTTCTTAAATGTACCCATTCTTTTTCCAAGTAGGGCCCCCAACATTCCAGGATCCAGACAAGCCGCAACTAAAGAAACCTGCAGCCACAGATGGTGAAAGTGACAAGAACAGGTAGGAGAGAGCAGGTCTGTGAAATGTTGTGATTCTAGTAGGTCAATGCCAATTTTTGGTGAGTGTTCTGCCCAATGTAAGGGGCAGGACAAGACTGTGAACTCTTTATGTACACACTGCATTATTTATATACTACACTATGGTGCTAGATGTCCTGAAAGTCAGGAGTGCATGGACATATGACATGCTCCGGCGAGTGGGCACTGCACGCTTGTGTCAAAGGTGTATACAACAATGCAAGCTTTTTTTCTGTAGGAGGGTGGCCTAGCGCTTTTCACTGGCTAACCACACCCCAATGATGCATAGCCATGCCCCCAATTGTATGAACACACCCACTACAGCGGCGCAATTTTTTTTTCAATGCTCAACTGTAAGGGGGACCCTATGAAGTTGTTGTACCAGGGCCCTGAATTCCTCTTGGCAGCCCTGGTCATGCCTGGGCAAAAGACCAAAAAATCCACCTCTTATGTGTGGAATTATTTCTACCCAAATCCTTACAACAGTGGTCTAGCCATTTGTAGCATTTGTAAAGCCATAGTCAGTAGAGGTAGGGACCTTAACCATCTAGGAGCCTCATCCATGTTACATCATTTGAAGCGAGTTCATGGCAAACTGTTGGGAAAATCGGAAACTTATGCTAAAAAAATAACAACAAGCATCACCTAGGTCCATTCTCTCAGCTAGATCCTGACACCTGCAATCTACACCCACAACAGCTTCTTCATCTGTATCCTCAGTAGCAATTGGAGTTAGTCCTGCATCCAAGTTGCTAAGGCTAGATGACTCCTCCACTATCCTGGATTCCTCAGAAGAATTCTTGAGCGTTAGTCCCACTGCTGCTGCTGGGGGTGGATCTTCATCCCAGAATCAGACCAAGAAGAAGACTACTAGTAGTTTACAACAGTTGACTATTAAACAATCCTTTACAAGAGGAAGCAAGTATGAAAGCTGTCACCCAGTCACAAAGCAGATCACAGACGCCATGGTGTCTATGCTAGTATTAGATCTGAGTCAAATATCCACTATTAATGCAGCTGCTTTTAGACAGTTACTTGAGGTCTTGTGTCCCTGTTACCAAATTCCAGCACGACACCATTTTACTAGAAAAGCTATTCCTCACCCCTATCAGAAGGTTCGTAAAAATGTAATTATTGGGCTACAAAATGCCATTCTACCCACTGTACACTTAACCACAGAAATGTGGACAAGTGGAACTGGGCAAACTAAAGATTATATGACTGTGACAGCCCACTGGGTTGGTGATTTGCCTTCACCAGCAGGAACAGCAGCAACATGTACCCAAGATCTAACATTTTTCAGAGGCAGGCTACTCTGTGTATCACCGGCTTCACTAAGAGGCATACAGCTGACAATCTGTTACAAAAACAGGGATGTCATTGCAACATAGCTTATCCCGCTTGGACTCTCCTCAGGATATGTCATTTCTGATAACACCACCAATATTGTGAGAGCAGTACAGCTGAGTAAATTCCATCACATTTCCTGTTTTGCTCACACAATAAACTTGGTGGTGCCAAGCTTTTTAAAAAATGACAGGGACGTGCAAGAAATGCTGTCTGTAACACGTAAAATATCTGGACATTTATGGCATTCGACAACAGCATGTAGGAGACTGCAGCAGCTACAAGAGCAATTTAATTTGCCACCAACTGAAGCAAGAGGTGGTAACAAAGTGGAATTCCACCCTGTATATGCTTCTGAGGATGGATGAACAGTGAAAAGCCATTCACACTTACTCCACAAGCCATGACATTAGGAAAGGAGGGCAGATGTATTTTACTCAAGCGCAGTGTAGAATACTTTCCGTGTTGTGCAAAGTGCTGAAACTATTCAAAGTAGTCACCTGTGAAGTGAGTTCAGACACTGCTAGCTTGAGCCAAGTTATTCCCTTAAATAGACTTTTGGAAATGCAGCTTGAGAAACTGAAGGAGGAGATTAAACAAAGCAATTACGCTAAGTATGTCGAACTTGTAAATAAAGTGCTTTATTCGCTTCGCCAGGATCCAAGAGTTATCAATATCTTGAAATTCGATCACCACATTTTGGTGACTGTGCTTGACCCTAGGTTTAAGAGCTATGTTTTCTCTACGTTTTCCAACTGACCCAGATCTGAAGAGATGCAAGAAGTTCCTTTTAAGCATGATGACAGCTCAAGTGTTACATGACATGATGGCGTCTCCACCTTCAGTTTCTCAGTCAACTGTCGGTAGGAAAAAACTTAGCTTCCCCAAGAGACCCAGGGATGATGCAGATGACTCAGCACAACATTTTGACATCTGGTCTGGTCTAAAAGAATTGACCAAAAAACATGACACCTCTGCCGTGACTCCACCTGATCCTACTATCAGCATCCAAAGGATGGTGGAGGATTATTTTAATGACAGCATAGAAATAGACACATCAGACAGTCCCTTTATAAGGGACTGGGAGGAAAAAAAGGGAATTTGGAGACCCATGTACCAACTCGCTTTGCACTGCCTAAGCTGCCCACCCTCCAATGTGTACTCGGAAAAAGTTTTCAGCACAGCCAGGAACCATGTCAGCGATCGGCGTAGGAGGCTACATTCTCAAAATGTGGAAAAGATGATGTTCTTAAAAATGAACTTCATTTTCCATGAGGAAGGCCTTTCCCGCCAATTACATCAAAATACTGAGACTTCTGTAATGGTGGATTCCAGCGGTGATGAATTAATAATGTGTGAGGATGATGTACACACTGATTAGGGTGAGGATGAGGCTGAGGATGATGACAACAACATCTTGCCACAGTAGAGTTCATTAACAGCACTGTTACCTTAGGTGCCTTAAGTCCATTGTTAGCTTGTTTTGTGGGGGCCCAAACAAACCAAGCACATCAGCCACAAAAGTGGCACTCCTTGTCTCTGAAGTGCTTGGTTTGTTAAAGTGTGCATATCCGTTTTAAGATCCAACATAAGGGTGGGTGGGACGGCCCAAGGACAATTCCATCTTGCACCACTTTTCCTTTCAGCTACCGCTGTGTGCCAATGTTACCTACATGTGCTATATACTGTTGTGTGCTTTGCAAAAATCAAAGACACTCATTGATAATGCAGATGACTCAGTACAACATTTTGACATCTGGTTTTGTCTACTGTAAAAGAATTGACCAAAATTAGTGACACCTTTGCTGTAACTCCACTTGATCCTACTATCAACTATCAACATCCAAAGAATGGTTGAGAATTATTATTCATTTGTCACCATGTATTAGCTGTAGAATTACTACAGTTATCGAAAGAATGGGTGGAGCGCTCAAATGAACCATAACTAATTTCATGAGCCATTCTCCGTTTCACTGTTCCTGCCGTGTGCTCAAGGTGACGTTTATCTCCTCGTCTTCATCCTCCAAAGCTAAGTCTGCAGGGGCCGGAGACACACCCATTTGTTTTCTGAGGTCTCTTATCTGTTCTTTAAACTGGACATATTTATTTTCCTGCCTCAGGGCCTCCTCTGTATTATTCTTCTGAAGCGCAGTGTATCTCTCGTGTACAAGCTCTCTTAAATCTGGGATCTCATCCCGTGGGTCATGTATTAACTTAAGTACGGTCTCCTCAACTGTGTCTCTATATTGGTTGAAATCTCTGTTCAATGCACCGTATTTCAACATGACAGATTCCATGTTCCCGACATGTTTTGTTTGACAGTCTGTCTGAAGTAGATCTAATGTCACTCCAGTTGTAATATCCATTCCTGTATCCACAGAGGAGAAGGAGATTAAAGATGCAGCCTGACCAGACATTGTTTACTAATGTAGAGTTCATTGATAGCACTGTTAGGCTTAAGGCAGCTAAGTTATTGGTAGCTTGTTTTGTGGGGGCCCAAACAAACCAAGCACTTCAGCCACAAAAGTGGCACTGCTTGTCGCTGGAGTGCTTGCTTTGTTAAACTGTACATGTCATTTTCAATATCTTACATAAGGGTGAGTGGGAGGGCCCAAGGATAATTCCATCTTGCACCACTTTTCTTTTCTTCCACTGCCGTGTGGCAATGTTTCCTAGATGTACTATGAACTGTTTATGTCATTGCTCTTTCGCTTAGCATCCAGCCAGCTCGCTGCAGTCTTTGTCCGAGAGTGGATGAAAATAATAGTGTGACCTGTGAGATGGTCAAAATTGACTGGAAATTAGTGTTATTGAAGTTAATAATAATGTAGGAATAAAATAAGAGCAAAATTATGTGATTTTAGCATATTTTATTAGCAAGGGCGGTTTTGCCAAAACCAAAACCAAACGACAAAGTTAATCCAGATCCAAAACCAAAACATCGGGGTCAGTGAACATCTCTACTTTACTCCCACTCCTTATCTTTACCTTATTTAGGTAAATTAGGATTTCAGAAGGGGATGGTAGGATACCCTTCCACCTAATGGGTCCAACAAGCAATTACTAAAGATAAATATCTGCTTGACAACTCTGGACAAATCTGTTTAGGATAGGCTGCTATCTTTATCCACTTTTAGGAAAGAATTCCTCACAAAGGGACTGTTTCAGTGTTGGGGAAATTCGTTCAGTTCCTATCTTCTAACACTGCTGGATCGAGTCTACTTACATCCTAGGAACTGGTTAATCATGGGTTACATTTGTGAACAGATGCATATCTCAGTCTTGTATGTAATGAATGAAGAATGTGCTGTAGCCTGTAGCCATCAAGGTCATTCCATGACCAAATAAACAGGGATACTCAGGCTCAAGCAATCTACTTAAGACAAATAAACCACAGATCTTAAACTTGTTTCTGATTGTCCCTAAACTTGTGGCATTTACAGAATTATCAGTCTATTTTGATGTGTGTTTGCATGTATTATCATTTATTTATATAGCACAAATCATATTATACAGCACTGTACAGAGAATATTTAATCCTATTCAAAATGGGGAGACCATACAAACTTTACACAGAAAGGGCAGTGTTGATGGATTCAACATCTATCTGTGCAGGTTAGCTGCAGTTTAATTGCCAATTTACAGAATTACTACAGTTTTAATTTCTTAAATTAATGTTTAATAACCTTTCATTTCTCACAATCCTATAGGTGCCAATTTTGTTGCTGCCAAAATCTGCTTTCACTTTAATCAATCCAATACAACTCAAAATATGTTATACATATTTGAAAATGAAGTTGAAAATGCAGGACTTCACTGTGATACCCCACTCAGAACTAGTGACTCCCTACAAAAAGACTATATATATCTGGAATGGTGGTATCACTTAAGTAAGTAAGGAGGAACCCTATACCTGAGAGTACATGGAAAACTGTGTTTGTGGGATATAACCATGTGACCTGCTGAGAGAGAAAGAGAGCACTGTGAGAGCCACCTGAGAGAAACAAGCTGTCACCGTTGCCGTGGTGAAAGTCAGCTGACTGCCAGAGAGAGCGAGAAGGTGCCGGAAGCTACAGTTAACTGAGCTGGTATACTGAGGAGAAACCAGAGGAGTGAGATATAGCTGTTCTACAGGTGCTAGGTGTACAGCCTGAGGCAGTCAGACAAGAGTGTCTATTCTTTGTACCAAGGAGCCATAAAGATAGAATGCAACCATTAATAGTTTGTCTGAACCTGGGACAGAAATGACAAGTTAGTTACTCTGTAAACTTACATAGACTTATATATCCTACCCAGAAAGGAGTTTGTCAGAAAACAATGACAGCTTTCTACACTAGAAATACAGCAGAACATTGAAAAGAGAATAAGAGCTGTAAGGCAGAGGAAATAGAAACAGTCCAGCAAAAGTGACCCACAGAGCCAGCCATTTTGTTCTGTCATCCAGAGAAATAATTTAAGATAAATACAACTACACAAGAGTCAGTCAGTTGTGTATTTCCAAGTCCAGCTAAAAATCAGCAGCTACACCTAACAGGAATGGACACTTTAGCGGTCCCTGCAACACATCAGTAAAACTGTGCCCCATCATATCTAACAACATATTAATTGTGACAAGCGGAAGTAGTGCTCAGAACTAGCAGGTAATACAGTGTTTCATGTTCAGGATTTAAAAAGCTCGCAAGCAGTTTTAATCTACATTTATGTGCACCATCAAAGCCTGGCCAGAGAAGAAACAACTATAATACATAATATATTTGTGAAGTAATAATAGTTTGGATTGCCTTTAAAAGTTACAGTTACCTTCAGTAGTAGTAGCTGACAGCGCCGTACCGAGTAATCTAGGCTTAATCCATAGATAATTAGTGCTGTCTATATGACGATTGTCACATTGGAGATAACTACTGTTAGATTGAAAACTAAGTATTGCATGTTTTCATTTTGCTGTTTAATGTGATACTGTGTTTGCTGCAATTATCTTGCTTGTTGTGCCGGGTGACATTAACCTTTCACTTGAAGGAAGCTAGAGTGCATGAAAGGGTTCCTGTAAAATACATGTTTAATTTATTTTATTTGTGTCATCATTGTGTTTGGGACCACATGTTTCTCTGCTGTGGCATGGGAAAAGGAGAAGCTGCTGGAAAAGTCTATCAAGGTGAAGAAAACCCACGCAAAGTAGATTCGCACAAAAAACACACAAACATTTGCATACCCCCTTAAGGGGTGTTACACCACCTGATGAAATATCGCTATGTAAAGTTATTAGACTGTGGTAATTTGTTAAGTGAGATTGTTTAAATGGAAAAAAATCAGTGAAAGAAAATCAAAAAAATGTGAGTCCGCTCCCTTTGTGGGTGTCTAGTTCAGGATGTTGGGCTCCCATTGCTCACAAATTTAATAAACATGTTGCATCAGTATGATTGGCAGATCCTCACCATGCCACTATGAATTTAGATTTGTTTCGATATAATAACATTGAGCAGAAGGCTGTGACAAACATTGGGTGAATTTGTACAAGATGAGACAGAACGTAGAGAAAGTGCAGAAAAAGAACTTTTAAAATACACAGAGCAGCTAATTCTCCTCCGCACTTGTTTAAGAGACTTGGAAAACATAAAGGGAAGATAAAGGATCAGTTCCTCCCATGTAAAAAAAACAGCAGAGGCAAATATGCCTATAACTGCGACTTATGGTGACCCTGTAATGGTGGGAACACTGATACAGTGCAGGGACTGGGAGTCTGTAGCTGAATGGTCAGGGACAGATTGAATCTGAGGAGGAGGTTGAAGTTGAACAGGTGGAGTGAGAACTATATCCCATTATTACTACCAGACAAAGGAGGGAGGTGACACATAGATCTGACACCAATGCTATTGTGTCAGATTCAGATCACAATTACTCAAAGACAGGGAGGGATGAGGTCAGAGCAAGAAATGGTGGAAGAAACATAAAATTATTCTGATGGAGAAATTAGTGAGATTGGGGTTAAATATAAACAACATCCTAATAAGGAATGTCTGGCATGGATAATGACACTGTGGTCAGGGCTGCCAAGAGGAATTCAGGGCCCCTATACAACAACTTCATGGGGCCCCCCTTATAGTCAAGCACGCTAAAAAAAATAACGCTGATTAATAGTGGGTGTGGTCATAGAATTGGTGGCGTTGCTATGCATCATTGGGGCGTGGCTAGCAGGTCAAAATCACTAGGCCCTGAATTCGCCGGATCGTGACATATGTCCAAGCACTCCTGACTTTCAGGCCATCTAGCACCACAGTGTAGAATAGAAAGAATGCAGTGTGTACAGAAAGAGTTCACAGTCTTGGCCTGCACCTTACATTGGGCAGAACAGTCACCAAAACTTGGCATTGTCCCACTAGAATCACAACATTTCACACAATCTCCTGCTCTCTCCTACCTGTTCTTGTCACTTTCACCACCTGTGGCTGCAGGTTTCTTTAGTTGCCGCTTGTCTGGGTTCTGGAATGCTGGGGGCCCTATTTGGAAAAAGAATGGGTACATTTAGATAATTCCAAACAGCCCCGGTGTTAAATCAATAGCACCCACGATTAATAATTAGGCTTTGCTCCAGTCCCAACATTAAAATAATAGTGTTCCCATTTAATAAATAAACCTATAATCTCCCTACAAACAGCCGCAGCAATAAATTAATAGTATTTACTTTTCAGAAATATACCTTTTTCCCGCAACCATCACTGCCATTAAATAATTCATAGGCACATTTAATAAAGAGACCTCATTCTCCCCAAACTCACCCCCACATTCAATAGCCCCCAAATCATCCCATCTTAAATTATTAGTCCCCACTATTACATTCCCCACCATCACCCCACAAACAAAATAGCACCCATTAATTAGCCACCACCTACCTCACACACACTACATTGCCAAATGCTCTCTGTGCCATCACACACACATTATTGTGCCCCTTCATCATCACCACGCTGTGCCTCCTTATGATCACACTGTGCCCCTTCATCACAACTACGCTATGCCCCCTTATAATCATACTGCGACCTCAGTGCTGCTTTTCCCCCCTTCAAGTGGCCCCCCTTCATCACACTCTGCCATGTTGCTTTTGCTCCCCCCTTCTCTTGGCACCCCTTCATCACACTCTGCCATGCTGCTTTTGCTCCCTTCACACTCTGCCACGCTGCTTTTGCCCCTCTTCATACTCTGCTATGCTGTCCTCCCCTTCATCACTCTGTGCAATGCTGCTACTCCCTTCTTCTTCATCACCACACTGTGCCTTTCTCTCTCTCCCCCCTCTTCTTTATCACCAAACCAAACTGTGCCCTTCTCTCTCTCTCTCTCCCCCCCCACTTCTTCATCACCAAACTGTGCCTTTTTCTCTCCCCCCCTCTTGTTCATCACCAAATTGTGCCTTATCTCCCCCCCTCTTCTTTATCACCAAACTGTGCCTTTCTCTTTCTCCCCCCTCTTCTTCATCACTAAACTCTGCCTCCCCCCTCCCTCTTCTTCATCACCAAACTCTGCCTTTCTCTCTCTCCCCCCTCTTTTTTTTCACCAACCTGAGCCCCCCTCTTCTTCATCACCAAACTGTTCCCCCCCCTCTTCTTCATCACCAAACTGTGCCTTTCTCTCTCTCCCCCCATCTTCTTCATCACCAAACTGTGCCTTTCTCTCTCCCCCCCTCCCGGCTCATCACGCTGTGCCTTTCCTCCATTCCTATACTTACCTTTGTATTGCCCTCTATCATATTTCTTTTCTTTTCTTCTCTTCTGTTCTTTGTTCTCTTTTCTCTTCTGTCTTCTTTCTTCTGTGCAGCGCTCCTCATTGAATGTCGGACGTGATGACGCCATGCTCGACATTCAGTGCAAACGGACGTGGGCAGACGCCGACGCCAAGGTCATGTGAGTATTTGTGTACTAAAATTTTAAAAAATAAAATAAAACAAAATAAAAAAAGCCAAACAGATTAAAATAATAAAGGTAACAACATAAAAAAATAAAGGTAACAAAAAAAACCCTGTCGGCAGTGAGGGCCCGGGCCGGGCACCCTAGCATACCCATCCCCCCCTCCCCCCTGATGGCCCTGACCATGGTACTTAGTGCAAATGGTGTAACTTTAATATAAAGAGAGGCTATCAGTTTGGGTGCAGTGAGTATTTATCCTGGGGTGAGATTATAAATGAGAATGGCACGGTTCACAGACTGTAATTTTATATTGCTGCATCTCATTCACAATTCTATAAGACAAGTATATGATACACCCACAAATGTGGTTGATATGAGTGCATGGTATGAGTTGAGACAAGAAATACAGAGATTGTATGAATTGGGATGTGTGAATGGTATTACTCGAAATCCATTACCAGAGCAGGTTGTGTGTTCATTGCAGACTGAATGGAATGGTCTTGGTGTAGCTCTATTTACTTCAGTAATGCGTAATAAGCTTTTAACAACTACTCCTCCACAATTGAAACCTGCTCTTTTCACTATGCTGAGTACAGTGCCCACTGTGTTTCATACTGTTTCACTGATGAGTCAGTTGGGAGAGTTACATAAATCTAACAAAAAGCAACAGCATCTTGTAGAGAGAAAAGATTTTCAGAGGAAGACAGAGAGTCAGTCTTCAAACAGATTTAAATTGACAGGTAAATAAATGTTTTTGGACTTGTTAAATGCTGAAGTGTCAAATATTGACATAATTGGAATTGCTACAACTGAATTGTTCAAGTGATGGAAGGGACTGAGATATAAAGTGAAGCTGTCAAGTGGGCCACCCAAAAAGGTGGCAACTAGTGATGTAGAAGATTACTCCCTTGTAACACCCACAACCACACCTCAAGCCCCACTTCAATCACCTAAACCTGGCACTTACACTGCTCTCAGTAAGGAGGTGCAAGCTTTAGCAAAGACATATGGTATTGGGAGAGAGTGGGAAATTCACAATCACAGTGAAAGCAAGGTGGATCCCAGCAGCAGTTACTAACATTCAATATTTGTTTAATGAAGCCAAGGGATCGACACCCCTATGTGTCAGTGGCAATTTATTGGCCAGGCCAAACACAACCACACAGAACTACAGCATTACTAGATACTGATGCAACATTATCACTGTTTCACTTTACAGGGACTCAACATACACAGCAGGCATATTGGGTTGGGAGGGACAGCAGACATGGGCAACCAAGATTCACTGCAGACTCCAAAACTGCAAAGGTCTGATATTCAAAGCACAGGTGTTAGTATCTGAGCTTCCAAACATCATAATTGATATAGATATTTTTAATGAGCAAACAGTACACTGAAAGTGGAACTTATGTGTTATAGGGGTCTATTTATGTTTTTTTCAGTTGAAACTTTTCAATCCTTATCTCCTTGATAAGGATTGAAAAGTAACGGCAATGTATTAAAAAAAATCTCAGGGACAGCAGTGCCGATAACCTGCTGTCCCTGAGAAGTGACTCACCAGTGTATCGCAGTCTTATCTCCTTCTTGAAAGCTGCGGTGATCTTCTCTTGTGTTTGTTTTGTTTACTGCCCATGCGCTGACTGTAAATGCCAGGCATGTGCAGAGCCATCTCCCACTGATTCATTCTTTCCTATTTCTTTAAACTCCCTTTTAAAAAGATTGTGAATAAAGAGTGTTGTAGTAATAATTAATGTATACTGTATGTGTACTGTATACATAAAAAAACATGTATTTATGACCAAGGGTTCACATCTTATAGCAAAAACAAGTAAGCTAATATTTCTTCACAGCAGCAATCTCAGTTGTAATTAAACCAGTATTTTATTGTTGTAAAATATAAGGTAGTAGCAAAGGCAATTCTCTCATCCGTCTCTCGGCAGCAGTGACCAGAACAGTGAACTCTGGTGAACTCTGGCATGTGACTGGGAGGGATCACATCCCTCCACCCCTCCACACAGACGCCGACCAGCTCTGCTGAGCTGACAGGTGAGAAAACTTACACTTATGAAAGTGTAGGCCAGCTTCAGATGCCGTACATTTTCATGTAGAAATTGAGAAAGATTTCAATTGCCAGATGTTGATACATAGTGATACTGAGCGCTCCCCATACATTGTTATGGAGAGCGCTCAGATAAACGGTAATAGATGCAAAGCAGCAGATATCTCCAATATCTGCTGCGATGCAAGCTTAATACATAATGATTTTACCGGTAAAGCCCCGAAAACAACAGGGGAAAACTTTAATAAATAAACCCCTAGGTGCTCTGTCAGATCCTAGACGGTGTCTGCAGTGAAGCCTATTGACAGGGGTTTGATTAAATGGTCCCCAGTGTACATTCCTCCTCCTCTACAGCTAGTTAATCTCAAACAAGATCTGAAAGAAATATCACAGAATGTGCAAACTTTGATAGAAGCTGGTGTTTTAAGACCCGCAGTCAGCCATCTCAACTCTCTGATCTATTCAGTTAAAAAACAAGACTATTCCTATTTTTTGACAATTAATTATAGGGTATTAAACAAAGTAGGACTATTGTTAGCAGCATTTGATCCAGATATGGTTACAGTGGTAAAAAAATTGAGGAAACAGCTGGAGAGTGGCAAGCGGTGGTGGATTTGGCCAATGGATTCTTTTCCATTCTTATTAGAGATGTTCACTGACCCCCGTGTTCTGGTTTTGGTTTTGAATCTGGATTAACTTCACGCTTTGGTTTTGGATCCCTATTTTTTTCTAAAATCACTATTTTTTTGCCATAATTACATAATTTTGCTCTTTTTTTCCCTTACATTATTATTAACCTCAATAACACTCATTTCAAGTCATTTGCAGTCAATTTTGACCACCTCACAGGTCACAATATAATTTTCATAAACTTTCAAACAAAGACTGCAGCGACCTGGCTGGAAGCTAAGTGACAGAGCAATGACACAGACAAACAGCAGTTCATAGCACATCTCGGAAACATTGCCACACAGCAGTGGCAGAAAAGAAAAGTGGTGCAAGATGGAGTTGTCCTTGGGCCCTCCCACCCACTCTTATGTAAGATATTGAAAAGGACATGTACAGTTTAACAAAACAAGCACTCTAGCGACAAGCAGTGCCACTTTTGTGGCTAAAGTGCTTGGTTTGTTTGGGCCACCACAAAACAAGCCAACAATGGGCTAAAGGCACCTAAGCAAACAGTGCTGTTAATGAACTCTACTGTGGCAAGTCATGCACCAGTGGAAGCAGTTCTTGCCAGTGATAAGAAGAAGGCCATTGTCATGCCTCAGCTTTACACCTCTTATGTGTGGAATTATTTTTACACAAATCCTGACAAGAGTTGTCTAGCCATTTGTAGCATTGTAAAGCCATAGTCAGTAGAGCTAGGGACCTTAACATCTAAGAACCTCATCCATGTTACGCTATTGGAAGCGAGTTCATGGAAAGCTTTTGTGAAAATCAGAAGCTTATGCTAAAAAATAACAACAAGCAGTCCAGCATCAGCTTATCTCAGCTAGACCCCAGCATCTGCAATCTACACCCCCAACACCTTCATCATCAATATCCTCACAAGTGATCGGAGTTAGTCCTACATCCAAGTTTCTAAGGCAAGATAACTCCTCCCCTATCCAGGACTTCTCAGATTAATCCTTGAGCGTTAGCCCACTGCTGCTGCTCCTGCTGCTGGGGGTGGATCTTAAACCCAGAAGCAGACCAAGAAGAAGACTACTAGTAGTTTACAACAATTGACTGTTAAACAATCCTTTGAAAGAGGTAGCAAGTATGAAAGCTGTCACCCGGTCGCAAAGCGGATCACAGACACCATGGTGACTATGCTAGATCTACGTCCCATATCCAGCTGGTTTTAGACAGTTACATGAGGTCTTCTTTCCCTGATACCACATTCCATCACAACATCATTTTACTAGAAAAGCTATTCCTCACCTCTACCAGAAGGTTCGCAAAAATGTAATTATTGCGCTACAAAATGCCATTCTACCCACTGTACACTTAACCACAGATATCTGGACAAGCGGAACTGGGCAAACTAAAGATTATATGATTGTGAAAGCCCACTGGGTTAGTGATTTGCCTTCACTAGCAGGAACAGCAGCAGCATGTACCCAAGAACATCACATTTTTCAGAGGCAGGCTAAAACTAAAGGATGTCATTGCAACATAATCCATGTTGCAATGGACTCACCTGAGGATACGTGATTTCTGATAACGCCACCAATATTGTTAGAGCATTACAGCTGGGTGAATTCCATCGAGTAGGTTGTGTGTTGGAGAGCTCCTGCAAACCAAGAAAAGTACTTTCTTTGAGCCAGCAAGGATGGAGGATCCTGGGGGAGGCGAGGAGGAAAGCCCAGAGGTTTCCGGGCCTATTCCACCTGCAGAAAATGTGATCTCCAGGGTAAATTCTTCCCATCTGCAGCCTCAAAACATCTTAGCCAGCATGGTTGATGACCCCTCTAGCATGGAAAGCCGCAGTCAAGCTTCCAGCCTTATTGCAGATGACCCCCCCAAGCAACATCACGGGGGAGATCTTGGGGCCACTGGCTATGACCTTGGGTGAAGAATGCTTCCCCTGCATGCACTTGAGTAAAGGGGAGACTGTATCTGAGCACCCATCCAATGTACAGACCCTAGTGAGGCAACTAGGTCCCGGCATTGAACTCCCGACTGTGAAGTCAAACATGGTGGGGCAAGTGAATGAAGCCAATGTGGTCCCAGTGACTATGCAACTGGGGACCGCGATAGATCCGTCTGTGCCACTTAACATGTCGGACTCCTATCCGAGTGGTGCAAGTGTACAAGTCCCGGTGCCTACACAACCGAGGACCGTGGGAGGCCCCTCTGTGCATTCTAACAATCCAGACTCTCCAGCATCCGTGGTACAGCCTGATGAGACCCGTGAAATTACAACTGGTGCGGGTGATCCAGAGTTACCACAAGCAGAAACCCAGGACAGCCTGTCAGTGGATGACGCCGTGACCTGTGGAGAGAAACCTCTTGTTGCTGAAGTGGATCCTGGTAGTGTTGACTTACCGGAGTCAGATGGAGAGGTCGAGGAGCCGATTACCAGGGAACATCAAGAGGGGCTGATCGCTGATATAGCGAGGATGAAAAGACAAATATCTGCACTGAAAAAAAAGAGCAATCGGGCTTTTAGCACGGATAGAGTAGTTATGCGTTTAGAGATAGAGGAACTTTTGGCTAATTTGTTACTGAAAGAACAAAATGTGCAATGCCTGACTGAGCAACTACAACGCACGTAGTCCTGTAATGTGGATGCCTCGGCCGGTGATCAATCATGCTTACCTGCTTAACCCGGTGATGGATACTCCTGTTGATGCGGGGGTAGACTCTCTGTATGATAAAATCAGGAGGCAGGAGGGTGAGCCGCCCGTGAAGGAACCCGTAGGGGCTGTAGTTGATGCTGGGGTGGTTGTTGCATAGGCCGTAGTTACTGCGGCTGGTTCGGCGGTCTTACCTCTGGCGTCACTTCCGGTCACGGCTGGCAGTCCTGATGGTGGATACAGTAGCCTCAGGCTCCTCTCTCCAGGAGGCAGGTATGAATGAAATGTGTAATGTAATGCCAGCGAGATTGGTTAATGAAGGCGAGATCTCCGATGCCATATCTGTTGTTGATATTGTCTCGACTAAGTTCAAAATAACCACTGATATATTGTTCCCTGCTACTACAGCATCAGAGGTTGGTGCAGGGATTTATAGCGGTGGATTATCTACTCCTGTCTCTGCTAGTAATAACTCCCCTCTCCCTGATGCTGAGGTGTTCGCTGATGTGAGCAGCACGACTAAACGTACAGCTAGCCTCCTTGAGTCCAGTAAGGATTCTATATCCGCAGGCCGGATCGCCCCTATTAGTAACTGTATTGGAATACCTTTGAGCCCAGCACAATCAAAAATTATTGATACTATATATGGGCCCCTCCAGGTGACAGAGAGGGCTAAAAAAGCTGCTGTTCTAATCGACCAAGTGACCAGGGAAAATGCGGAGAGGTTTCAGGGGGGTCTTGGGGATCAAGCTATGTCCAGTATCAGCGCCGGGGGGGAGTTGGTGGGTCCACTTTCGCCCACCGTGGCAAGGCATAACCCTGATGTCAGGACTGGCCCCGGGCCGGTTACCCCCATTTGCCCTTCAATTAATCTGGTGCCCCCAGTGTATGGTCAGGGTCCATTAGGTCCAGTTCAGGGGCTAATTTCTTATGCCCGGGTGGTATCGGGTGCACAAAGACCTGTGGTGCCTCCTTCCGGTGGCCCCCAGGAGAAGGAATGTTGTACAGCTAAGGTACATGGGGAGAAAACCCCCAAATAGAGGTGATTTTCTGAAGGTTTTTTCCCCTCATTTGATGTCGTCCCAGTGGATTTCTTTGCCTGCATCCATCCCGTCGGGACCCCCGAGTATGATGTCAGCTTTATGACATATCAGGGGCTGCAGGCGTTTTGGAGCCGATGTGTTGAATGTAGGGGACAGGATCCGTGGGCAAATTTCAAGGCTATTGCTGTCACCAGACAGAAAAGGGTCAAGATTGCCATCCTGGTTAGAAGCGAGTATATCCCTGTAGCTGACTTAGCCTTTTGGGTGGGGCGGTACGCGTGCCTGGTGTCCCCCACTTGTGAAGGTGCCTGATCCAAGCCATGGTGTCTGGGGTGGTGGGTGGTCCGCCATGGTAGACCTGCGGTACACGGAGGCTGGCCTGGTTCATATCCCAAGTGCTGCCTTCCTAGAGATGGTCAGGATTCATTGCTTTTATCCGGGTCAGCTGAGGATGTGCCACCGCTGTAGTGACTTCCGCCACCTCAGCGCCAATTGCCCGCATCAAAAATGTGGACACTGTGGGGATACCGGGCACGAAACCCGTTCCTGTAGCAGTATTAGATGTAACTTGTGTGGGACATTTGGCCATCCCTTCAGTAGATGCCCCCATGCATTCCATAACACAGAGATAGCTGATGAGCTGTTGGTACAGGTTGCTGAGGGGATAGAAGAGGCGCAGAGGGGTGAGGGTGTTGTGAAACCTGTTGATCCAGTCTCCACAGAGCCGCTGAAGTCTATGCCAATCCCCCCCTTTTCCGACAGGGGCCGAGTGTTGAGCAGCCTGGTCCTAGTTCCAAAACTTCATCCACAGACAATGGAATGGGTGGAGCCAAAAAAGAGCATTAGGCAGAACAAATCAAGAAGGGAAAAAAATCTGGTTTTGTCTAATAAGTTCCAGTTCTTGTCTAGCGAGGGGGAGGAATCAGAGGAGGGGGAGGTTGTAAGAACAAATGAGGGGGATCTAAATCTTAGACAAAGTACCAGCAGTAAGAGAAGGAAGCGTTCCGGCCCTGTCCTAGGTGATATAGCAGCCTATAAGAAGCCCAAAGATAAATCAAAGTCCCAGAGGTCCTTTCTTAAATCATTGCCCCCCAAGGGTTCTCCCTCTGTGGAAGAATTACCCCCAGCTCCTATTCCCGACCTTGACCCTGATCCGGCCCCCTTCCTGTTTCTCCTGCCTCTACGTCTGCTCTGATCCCTTCTGGGTTGGCTCGGGAGATATCTCCCTTGGTTGCCGGTTCAGGTTCCGTCCCTGCCTCTCCGTCTTGTTTGGTCCTTTCCCATAGCCTGACTTCTATTCCCGTCCCTCCTCCCCTTCCTCCTCCTCTCAACCCTGTTCATCTTGTCCCCCCCCCTTGTACCTCCAGTGAGTCAGGTGTCAGTGATATCGGGAGTCTTACCCACTAACATTCTTTCTAGTACCCCAACTTCAGAGGCTAAATTGTCAGTCGAAGTGGCCAGTGTTGGGTCTAGTGGGGCCCCCACTTCTGGTGAAGAGGTTATTCTTCAGGAGGGGGAGGCCTTGCCAGTGGGCCTAAGTTGCAAGAGGTATGGGTCCTCGGATGAGGACTCTGCCAAACAGGTAAAAAAGTAGTGAGCTGATTCCTACTTTATAGCTCTGAAGGATGGCTTCCCAGCCCATTAGATTTGCCACCATTAATGTGGCATCTATACGTTCCGAACGAGCTCACTATAAGGCCTTTGATTTTTTCAGAACGGTTGAGGCTGATTTTTTATTTTTGCAGGAGACCAGATTGAGTCAGCTGGCTGACATTCATAAAGCCAAAAGGGAGTGGAGGCTTGGGCCCTCCTACTGGTCTCTTGCGGCAGAGCCGTACGGTGGGGTGGCAGTGCTTTTTACCGGCATGATAACCATCCAGCGAGTTATAGAACTAGAGGTAGGTGCATGATCTTGGATGTCAATCTGAGAGGGCACGACCTGAGGTTGATTAATGTCTATGGTCCCCAATCCAGGTGGGAAAGGAAGTGCCTTTTCAGTGCGATAAAGCCGTACCTTTTTTTTTAGCCAGGGAGATAGTCTTTTGTGGTGACTTTAACACTGTCATTAGGACTAAAGACAGGGAAGGTTCAAGGACTTCTCTGGGCTATGACTCAAAATTTTTAGCTAGCATAATTAGGCAGGCTGGTTTGGTGGATGTGCATATTCGTCATTTCCTGGACCACACAGGGTTCACCTACTTTAGAGCTAGCTGTAGGTCTAGGATAGAAAGGTTTTTCGTTAAGGAGAGCTCAAAAACCTTGGCTCCTGAGCTGAGGCCAGTAGAGTTCTCCGATCACGTCTACCTCTCTGTGTCCTTGAATGCTTCGGAGACTCTTCGGAAGGGTAGGAGCCTCTAGCGCCTGAACTCTAAGCTCCTAGAGGAGGAGGTTATAAGACAGTCCTTTAGGGACTTCTTTGAATCCCAGGAATCACTTTTGGAGGTGGGTTGGAGTAGGTCTGAATGGTGGGAGATACTTAAAAAGAGGACCTGGGTTTTTTCCGTGGACTAGTAGCCCGAAATAATTTGTTAAAAGAGAGTACCTACCTAGCACTGAGAAGGAAACTAGGATTCTTGATCTCTGGCCAGGGGAATGGTGGGGAGATCTCCTGAGTGAAGGCTCAGATGAGAGAGATACAATATGACCGGAACGCTTCCTTTATTCTGGAGAGGGTCTATAGGAAGTACCATTCGCCCGACCCCTTCCAGAGCTGTAGGAACTCTGTAGATGTTAAGGAGGTAAGGGGCTTGCGCGATGCTGGGGGTGTGCTCAGGGAGGATAAGGAGGGCCTCCTTGGTGTCGTGCGGTCCTTCTACTCTGATCTTTTGTCGGAGAAGTCACTTGACAGAGAAAAGATGGACCGGTTTTGAGGGAGACTTCTGGCCTTGAAGTTCTTAGCGGCTCGCTTGAGTCCTTGGGCAGTGAGATAACGGTGGATGAGGTCAGGATGGCAATAGATTGGTTATCTATCAAGAAAGCCCAAGGCCCAGATGGTCTTACGTCTGAGTTCTTCAAAATCTTTGGGGACATCCTGGCTCTGCGCCTCATGGAGGTCTTTAATGAGAGCCTGGGAAGAGATTTATTACCTCCCTCCATGAGGGTCTCTGCCTTTATTTTGTTGTCCAAGGGGAAAGATCAGTCATGTGTGTTGAGAACTGGCGCCCCATCGCTCTTCTTAATACCGTCAAGAAGATTTTGGCGAAGGCACTTTTTAATAGAGTGATGCAAGTTTCCGGCTGGTTGCTCTCTCCTTTTCAGCATTGCACTGTGAGGGGTCGAAGCACTTTCAGTGCTGTCCTGGCGGTGCGGGAGGCCTTTGAGCAGTGTCGTGCGGAGAGGTGGAGGAAGTACCTTTTAGCATTAGATCAGTTGAAGGCCTTTGATAGGGTAAATCATGAGTACCTTTGGGCTCTGCTTCTGTGGTATGGTCTTATGGTCCGGGTGGTGAATTGGCTCCGCACTATTTACAGACAAGCCGAGAGCTTCCCTCTTGTGAATGGTTGGGTGGGTCCATCCTTTGAGGTGAGCTCTGGAGTAAGGCAGGGTTGCCCCCTAAGCCCCCTCCTGTATGTGTTCACCATAGATCACTTCGTCCGAAGGGTTGATGGCGGCTCATTAGGGGGAGTGCTGTTGGGTCCGGAGTGTCCTTTGAAGGTAGTGGCCTACATTGACGATGTTACTGTTGTCTTGTCGAGTTCCGCAGAGCGCAACAGAGGTAACAACTCTGGTGTGCGGGTATTCCGAGGCCAGTGGCTCTTTAGTAAACCAGGAAAAGAGTAAAGTTTTCTGGATGGGGGAGGAGGGTTGTGAATTCAGCCTTCCAGACAGTCTACCCAGGCTACTTAAAAGATCAAAGTTTTAGGGATTCAATTCGGCCCTGGCGATTATGCCAAGCAAAATTGGGAACTTAGGCTGGAGGAAGCTTCCTGGAAGGTAGAGAGCTGGAAGAGGTGGAAACATTCTCTCCGGGAAAGGGTGGACCTGGTCAAGACCTTCCTGATCCCGGTTTTCCTGTACATCAGCTATGTGTGCCTTCTGCCGGAGTCTTTATGGTCATGGGTTTATGCAGTTTTCTTCCAGTTACTCTGGGGGAACTGGTCAGACGGCTGTGACCTATCGGCCGAGGAAGGATGGTGGCCTGGGTGTCACTCACCGGACTGTGAGTGCTACTTCTAAGGCAGCTAGGAACCGTGTCCGTCCATTATTATGAGGTACTGCGCATGTGCAGTCCCTTTTAACCTTCAGTTCTGTTCCTTTAACTTAATTGGCTGATCAGGCAACACTCCCTATATTAAGCACCTGTGGTCAATACCACGTGGCCTGATCTTGGAGTCTCATTCCTCATGAGTCTCTGAAGGTGTTCGAGTGCCTCCTCGTGTGTTCAGCTAATGCTGATTCCTGTTTGCCGTTTGTGGTTTCCAGACCACTTCTATTCCTCGTGTTCCTAGTGTCTCCAGCAGCTGATTCCTATCTGCTGCCTCCGTGTATCTACAGCTACAGATTACTGCAAACTCTCCTGTGTTTCTTCGTGACACCAGCAGCTGATTCCTATCCGCTGCCTCCGTGTATCTACAGCTACAGATTACTGCAAACTCTCCTGTGTTTCTTCGTGACTCCAGCAGCTGATTCCTATCCGCTGCCTCCGTGTATCTACAGCTACAGATTACTGCAAACTCTCCTGAGTTACATCGCTACTGTTCCAGCTGATTCCTGTTCGCTACTTCAGCGTGTCTACAGAGTCTGCTCGTCTCAGCGCTCCAGTCTGCATTCTACCTGCCGTCAGCTGACCCGCTGCCTACTGCTTCTACAGTGTGTCCATTTGTGTCTACTCACCTGTTGCATCGAGTCTACGCTCCTCGGCTTCCAGCTTTGCTACATCGCTTCAACTCTCCCGTGGTCTCCTGCTGTTCTATTCAATATACTACTGCTTCCTGAGTATTTGTCATCTTTGCTGGCCTACCTACAGTGCGCTGCACCTACCTGCCGCTTCCATTCTGCATCTCGTCTGTTCCCGGCCGCTCAGGTATCCCTGCAGCTATCCCTAACAGCCTGCTCATCTGAACCACGGTATGCATACTTCTCATTGACTGTGCTGGTGTATTGCATATCCATCTGGACTGAGTTGTTCTCCTCCGGAGTTTCCATCCTCTGAGACTATTGCTATTATTGACTGTGTTTCCTTTGCTGGACTATTTGAGTGACTTTGTTTATCTGTGCAGTGCTGTTCATTCATTATTATCATTGTGTGCAGTTCAACGTGGGATCAAGTTCAGTGTACCCGTGTAGACTCTGCATAGCATTTATCTCCTCGTGTCCTTCCTCACATATATATTCAGTGGTACAACTTGCTAGAGGCAGACCACTGATTCCTGTTTCCCTGTGTCACCAGTTGCATATATCCTCTCACATAAGCAGTGGTACAACTTGCTACTCGCAGACCACTGACTTCCCCGTTACCTTCACCTGGATTCCATTCCTTCACTACAGACAGCGGTACAACTTGCTATACGCAGACCGCTGACTTCCACCTCCTTATTACTCCTAGACATTCTTCTCACTATAGCAGTGGTACAACTTGCCGTGCGCAGACCACTGACTACCCTCACGTGCCCTTGTCCATCCAGATCCTCGTGTTCAGTTACCTACCAGTGCTGCTAGTCATAGACTTTCTGAGCATTCTCTAACCATCTGCTGTTTCCAGTTCCATTATCACCCTGCCATCAGAGTATCATATACCAACTCTACTGCTCTGATAAGACCATCAGCGGGTGATACTGGGTAAAGCCTCCTAGTGCCCGTGACACTGGGCATGATTAACCCAGTGCTTTTCTTCATCACAACTTTTTTAAAGTTGTACCTGAGCAGTCTCCTAGTTGAGACCCCTCCTCGGTGGGTGGGTGGTTTCAGGGTTTGGGTGGATCCCTTCCTTAGTGCATGGTATGGGAGAGGCATGGTGAAAAGCTTCCTGGTCCGGCATGGGTATCTCCCAGCCTACGTTTCCTTGAGATTGAAGGTGACAAAGCGTTGGGGCCTGGGGGCGGGGGAAGTCAGGAGCTCTTCTAGAAGTGAGCTGGAGAAGAGATTCCTGCATTCCTATTTCTGGGTCCCGCTGTCACTGAGGGACTGCCCGGGTGATGTGAGTTCTGCGGGGCTTTCCCTGATCAATTCGGGGAGAATCCCGTTGAAGCTTTGGGATATTGCCTGGCTCTCCTTTCAGGGGAGACTCTACGTGAGAGGGAATCTCAAGCATAGAAATGCTGATGATCGTGGCTGCCCACGGGAGGAGTGTGTAGGGGTGGAGGAGACTATGGACCATTTCTTGCTTCTGTGTCCCTTTAATGTAGAGGTTTATGAAAGAGTCTCCGGGTCCTTGGGGATCCACTGCCTTTCGGGGCTTAGTTACCCTGAATGGGTCTACGGGCATTCAAGGCCAGGTGGAGGGCTTTTGATTTCTGTACCCTTTTTTTAGTCAGTTTAGTGGTTAGATATTTCACGTGGAATGCACGGTGTCAGGTGTCCATCAGACATAAAATCCTTCCTTGTGAAGTGGTGGCGGGTGACATTCTCCACGAGGTGTGGAAACGGAGGGATATTGAGGGACGTCGGATGAACAATACCAACTGGCTCAGACTCTGGCGGGGTCTGAGACCTCCGTAGGGAGGTAAAAGTCTGGCACTTTCTCCTTTCTAAATGGCTTTCCTTCCTATTCTTTCACCCCCTAGATTTTGATGGTTAAGTGTTTTTTTCAAGTATGGCTTAGCATGCTCCTACAGCTTGCTTCTTTGCAGTGGGTATTTGTGAATTTGTATTTGGATGTGCTATGGTTTAGTGGTGGCACCCTTTTCTATTTTATGCGTGTTTTATTTTTTTATATATATGTATATATAGTCCTATTTATATTGCCGGACTCTGTCTGAGCTTGGATAGCAGATCTCCAGTGCCTTACTTTGTGTTTTGTGATTTTATAAAAAAGTGGTGCCACCTTTTTGTAATATTTCTGTATGCTTATGTCGCAAGACTTAATAAAAATATCTCCATCACATTCCATGTTTTGCTCACACAATCAACTTGGTGGTACAGAACTTTTTAAAAAATGACAATGACATGCAGGAGATGCTGTCTGTGTCCCGAAATATTTAGGGTCATTTTTGGGATTGTGCAACAGCATGTAGGAGAATGCAGCAGCTGCAAGAAGAATATAATTTAGAGGGAATGGACTTTAGTCCAGCACAGTGGAGAATACTTTCCATGTTGTGCAAGGTGCTGAAGCCACTCGAAGTAGTCACCTGTGAAGAGAGTTTAGACAATGTTAGCTTGAGTCAAGTGATTCACCTAATTAGATTGTTTGAAAAGCAGCAAGAGAAATTGAAGGAGGAAATGAAACAAAGCAATTCTGCTAAATATGTTGGGCTTGTAGATTAAGTACTTTATTCACTTTGCTAGGATCCAAGAGTTATCAACTTCTTGAAAACGGACCATTACATTTTGGCAACAGTGCTTGATCCTAGGTTTAAGAGCTATGTTTTCTCTTTCTTTCCAACTGACCCAGATCTCAAGAGATGCAATGAGCTCCTGGTCAGCAAGCTGACAATTCAACTGGTACATGACACAATGACGTCTCCTCCTTCAGTTTCTCTGGAAATTGCTGATAGGAAAAATCTTAGCTTTCCCTAGACACCCTGTGATGAAGCGGATGAGACTGCACAACATTTTGACATTTGGTCTAATCTGGTCTAAAAGAATTGCCCAAAAATCATGACAGCTCTTCCGTAAAATTAACTACAAATTCCATGAGGAGGGCCATTACCGGCAATTACATCAAAGTACACAGACTTCTGTGATGGTGGATTGCAGCAGGGATGAATTAGTATTGTTTGAGGATGATGTACACACTGATGAGGGTGATAATTATGACAGTGTAGAATACAGGTGCTGAGATCTAGCTGAGAGAAGGGAGCTAGCTGATGCTGGTACGCTTGGTAATATTTTGGGTAGAATGGCATGTTTGCAATTTTATGTTTTTCTGTTTTTCTACAGTAAACTTTCCCCTTTATTAGAGAGGTTTTTTTTAAAAAAAGGTACAGGTTTTTTATTTACATTTTTATTTCTCTGACTTAAAAACACTATGCACTTGAACATAGGCTTTAGCACATGAGGTAGAGGGATTAATATCATGATGACTGAGACTGGAGAGTGACAAGAAGAATACCACCCCTCCTGTTTCTGTATGAGCTATGGCACAGTATAATGTTACTGGAGACTTTTAAGAACACTGACAGCTCTATTATTATAATTACTGTTTCAACACTGAACCCTGCCACCTCTCCTGTTTCTGAGTGAGCTAAGGCACAGTAAAATGTAACTGCAGATTTTAAAGGACACTGCCAGCCCTATTATTTCTATTTCAGCAGTGACAATTAGCAATGGAACAATGGAGCTCCCCTCTTTGTGTGTTACCTATACAACACTACACAATGTGACTGCAGATTTAGAAGAAGACTGCCAGCCCTATCATTTCTATTTCAGCAATGACAATTAGCAATGGAACAATGGAGCTCTCCTCTTTGTGTGTTGCCTATATAACACAGTACAATGTGACTGCAGATTTAGAAGACCAAGACTATCAGCCCTATTTTTTCTATTTCAGCAATGACAATTAGCAATGGAGCTCTCCTGAATGTCACTGGAGACCCCTCCTCTTTCTTTTCTACCTATGACGCTGTCCAACTGCACTGGAGACTGCCAAGAACCGTGCTACCCCTTCTGTGTCCCTCTGTGAAATGGTGCTGGATTACCATGGAGGGCGGTATGTATAGAATCCAAAACTCGCAAGATCCGATTACGTAATGATGACATATTGCCTCGTTTTAAATTCCGAGGGCCGGCTCTGTACTCGGATCTGCTAAGTTCAGGTGTGTTCGGTTCTCGGGGAACTGCCTGAGCATCTCTAGTTAATATAGACACCCATTTGTAAACACCTTTTTAAGTGGCACACAACACCGTGCTACACTTTATATATGGATAATGTATAAAGTTAGCTTTAGTTTTAGCCACATTTGTTGTATTATTTTACCATCCAGGCCTTATATTTTGAAGACTAAACAATATTTTGCTAACTTTACTTTGAGAAAAGATGTGAAAATAATTGAATAGTTAAAAATATAGCACTCCAAAAACAATCAGTTGCTCAAATTCCCATCTCATTTCACATCCACCTTTGCAGTTTACTTTCACATTCAGCTGTGACCTTTGTTGTATTCTCAGTATAAGAATGATAATGGGTAAACCGTAAAATATGGCAATTGCCTTAAAAGGTGTGTGATTTCAAGATAAGGTATCTGATAGACAGACATACTGCTATTCTCTTGCAAGAAAATATGTCTGTAGCCTACAGCTAAATAATACCTAGCTACAGTGTGCACTCTCTGAATCAGACACTTTGTATGGGTCTGTGCAGTACATGCATACACATACAGCATTCCAATACTTTTCTTACAGACACTGGCTGGCAATACTATAAATGTTACATCTCATACACTATGGAGCTGATGCCGAGTGAGTACTATGCCAGTTTGTGTAGTTTGTGTAGCATATCTTGCGTACAATTGCTTGGCACATACCCAGAAAGTGGGTCCTCAAATATGTGTCTATGCAGAATTGTGTGATTCTGGCATAAGGAAGGAGTCTTCTAACTTTGACTAAGTACAGTAAAGGTGTTTACAGACTCATACAGACCTGCAGAGACACACATATATGACTGTTAGGAGGTCTATCTTTTCCACCTGCAATAGGGCAGATAAAAAGACTTGCCGATGATGATGAATTGGCATAAACCAGGTGCATATGCTGCTTATGCGTAGATGGGCGCTTTGCAATATGTGTATGGCTCTGCATATGGGAGGAAATAGGTTATTTTTCTGTGCTCCAATTTTTAGAGTAGCTTACGCATCCTTTGTAACCAACTCTATATCAGCCCCTATAGATGTAGATAGTTTTAAACACTATGAACAAGGGGTTTAAAATATCTGAAAACAGGTTAAGGAAGTTTGCAGATTAAGTTTAAAACTCACCCCACCTCCCAACAATAGACTTTTATTTATTTATTTACTTTAACTAGTACTTACAGGGCCTATCTGGCTATCCAAAGCTGTCTTTACATCATTCTGGCCTCTAGTTCGAGCCAACATTTATATGATGGACCTGTAGCCCCACATTGCCATGATATCATATTGTTGTGAAGCTTAGCAAGCTCGATCAAACTGAGAGTGTCTGTATACATCTATATTAGCAATGGATTGTCAGAAAGGTGGGTACAAAACAATTATGGATTTTTTACATTACTGGGAAATAAATATATTTTAAACTTAGATTTTTTAGCTGAGAACTCAACACAGACATTTTTAGATTCTGTTTCCAATTCCATGTGACTCCTTTCCACTTGTCTTCATCTCTTTTAGAAAATATGTTCCAAAATGCAATTGACTCAGTGGGACAAACTAAGATATAAAGACCAGCATCTACAAGAGGTTTTACATTCTCTTTTTACATAGGCTGAGTTTATTTAACAATTATTTGTGTTTGCTGATTTCAGCATTTACACGTCTACTGTGTTTATTTCTTGCTGTTAACAATTAATTTTTGATTACAATCCTGTTGACTTCCACTGAGAACTAATGTCAAGTACTGTAATGGATACAATATTTCCAGGTAAACATGGATTTAATGCTCAGTATTCTCTTAATTGTGTTTCACACAGAATGCCATATTCAACCTGCTACATAACAACATAAATTCAACTGCTTTAAAATATACCAGCACGCACACTGTCTCTTACAGGGCACAGGCATCCTGTTGGCGAAAAGCTACCCACAGGCTAAATACAACAATCTAAAGCAGTATGAATTTCTGATTTGAACAGTACCAGGACCTGGTAAAAATGTAATGTTAGATGGTCTTGTCATTATTTTTAAAAGAATGTGCCAGGTTGTTAACCCTGATTGGCTCCACCACCTCCCACCGACATTAAATGACTACTGCATCAAAGCCTTTTGTGGCCTTCAGCTCTCCTTAGAATGTCCATAGAATCTAAATTATTTTTTTCTTTTACTATGATCTAGGCTGCAAACATATATTAACAACATACTTGTGGCCCAGCACATTAATAATTGTGAAAGCAATGCCAGAGGATATAGCTATAAAATGGGAATCAATTGAAAGGTACATTGAGTTTATACTATAATGCTCCCTGTAAGATGTCATGCTAAAGTATCAGTTTTTTTACACTTCATGAGGCAGTTACAGGAGGAATTACATGTGTATGGATTCCCCACTACACCCAAAATTTTGAACTGGATATTTCAAATAATAGGAAAATAAAATGTATTTTTCTAGAACCATAGAAATGCTTTGTTCCTCACTGGTTTTAACTTTAGCGCCAATGCTAAATCTGAATCTAAATAAATGCCCACTGTTCTTCTTAACCCTCTCAGAATCAGATGTTTCAGTTGATGTGCTCAACTAGGGGCCAACAAAATTTTCATTTTTAGCGCTGTATCAGTATAGCCAGGAATAGCGCTTTCAGGACAGATATGTCTTTTCTCGGGATCATTGCTTTTTATTTACAGGCATAATAGTGAAAATATTAATTAAATTAAAAACAATTACAGTTTTCCATGATTGTTCTTGATTTTGTTTACATATTTAATTGAAGAAATAATGGGGGGGGGCTGTTTGTGTGCTTATTTATTTCTACATTTCGCAATAGCATGTGTTAGCATGATGTAAATAGCTTTATATGTTACCCACACTCTCTCAGAGCATGTTACATAGTAAAAAAACAGAATCCTTGGAAAAAGACAGCCACCTATTTGCTATATGAGGGGACAGGACATAAAGAGAGTGGTGATGCAATAATAGACAGCCCATTTAAGGACTGAATATCAAATAACTTGCTAGAAATAATTGAGAAAAAATTGTTTTAGTCATTTCCATAGTTTAACTCTTACTTACTAACTAATCATTAATGTCATGTGAATGCACCATGTTCATTGTAAGTAGTAATTATGCCAACACTGACTGACCCATTAGTTGGTTTACTTAAATACTATAAAGCATTGTGATGGGGAAACAGGGGCCAGCAAAAAATAAATTAATTTATTTGTCTGTAGAATATGAGGATGGGGAATTTGTGAGCATCACCTGTTCTGAATGGCTGACAGAAAACAAAGTGTATGTGAACTTAATTAACCCAGCCTGTAAGTGGCCATTGGCAGTGGTACAAAAGCACAATGGCTTCCAGTCGGTACTCTACACTGAAAGAAAGAGGAGTTATTAACATCTTATCATCAATCATTTACAAATCCATGCATTATCCTCTCTGTTTACACATTTGGTACCTTGGCTGAGTGCTACTCAGGATACTACTCTCGGCACATATTGGCCGAGCAGACGTACTTGTCTCTCGGTTCATTGCAGGTTTTGCTGGCCAGGCACAAACAAAGTATTGTGGCTCCTACAATATAATACTGATATGGTCAGTGACACATGCCCGCTTGGGGGGGGGAGGGAACAGGACCCAGATATAATCCTGGTTTCAATTAGCTGAAAGAGTTGGAGGGCGCGGTGCTGTGGAGGCGGGCGGGAGTGAATACCATTGGTCAGATATGTGTGGACAGCTATATACAGTCCTTTGAACAAATAAGATCCATGTTCTTGATGCCTAACTGTCAGTTCTTTCGATACTTGCAGTTACGACATGCCCTGAGGGCTCAATCTTCCAGGAACTTGCCTCAGGTTTTAGATTCTCCGGTTTAAAATATACTGTGATCTGTGGGCTCCTGCAAGACAATATCTGTGCAATATGCCCTTTTGCTGCCTCAAGTGTCTTTGGGGAGCTTGATCTGCTTAGAACTAGCTGAGAAATTGACTTGGGGGTTCTTTCAGATGAGGAGTGGAATATGGTGATGGGGGTACCAGAGTTGTCACCTCATGCCTGCGATACCAGCAGGTAGACTTCAATATAGTTAATAGAGTTTATTTACCCCAGCCATATTGCACAAAATGGGATGAGGCGCTAATGCGGCGTGCCCCAATTGCGGTGCTGTTATGGGCACTTTTTGGTACTTACTGTGGACCTGCCCAGTCATACAATCCTTTTGGGGCAAGATTTGAGGTCACATCTCCTCCACATTACTTGTAACTCCTGTTCTGTGCCCCAACTTTTGTCTATTTGGCACTACAGTACACTAAAAGAGAACCTTGATAAGCCGCTCTTTAAAAACATACTTACACTGGCCTCTTTGGCTAAGGTTATTATTGCTAGGGGCTTGATAGCACCTGAGTCACCCAGTGTTCTCTCCTGGACTTCTCTAGTTATTGAAGTATGGAAACATGAAAGGTTTATGTATGAAAGCAGGAAAGCCACGCATAAGTATCATAAGGTATGGCTTCATTGGAATGAGTCACACTTTGCTATTCACCCTCATCAAGATGATGTGGTTGGGTTGGGGAGTCACAGGGGTAATAATTAGCTCACAACCCTGTGCAACTCTAATAGGAGAGACATGGAGAATCGACTAATCAGACATCCGTTTCCACATATACCATGTCAGTAATATGCTATAGGAGATGTTTTAGAATGTGATATTGGTTGAAAGTTTGTACATGGTTATCCAAATTGTGTGGTCTACATGGTTGAAACTCAAGCTAATACAAGTGACAAGATTAGATAGGAGGTGTAGCTAGCTACTTAGATGGTGTTATTTTTTTGCTTTTTCTTTTTGTATTAAAAATCTCAATAAAAATACTTTATTAAAAAAAATCTATACATTATGATTGATTTCTTATTTTCCAAAGACTATTAACCTGCATACACCAACACCTAGCCATGGAGGTTATAGCCATGTACAACCACTGCATATCATTTCAACAAATTTTATTTCTCTTTACAATTGTTAGATGATTCTGTAGAATTTCACAGCTAACCAGTTTCAACCTTTCTGTGCTGATGGTTCGGCCACAATCCATGCAACGCAATCATGCTTTGCGGGCACCCAGCATGTTTGGATAAAACTTGATCATGTGCTTCTCCACAGCTTGGATCTCATCTCTGTCCCAGGTTATACTCCTAACTTCTTTACAACCTGAAAGGAAGCAGAGTGGTCCACTACAAAGCTGCGAAAAACAGAGCTGTATGCTGAACCAACCTGTGGATGCCTTGGCTAGACATTGGTCCCACGTTGCCAGGTCCCTACACATCTCCCTTCTGACAGGGAAGTACCGACTGAATGCATGACCACTTTTCTCATTGTTACTGGGGATTGCTCATCACCTGGCCTGTCACTCTGTAGCTGGACCGGTTCTAAAAAGAAAGAGATATGTAAATGACCGAGGTAAAAGTCAAAAGTCAAACGAATGCGGGAGTGGCTTGGGATAGCGTCAAGTAAGACTTCTTTTTCCTACTCTCCTCTGCCATCGGTGTTAAAATCCTTATTTTGCTGGTTCCCGCTGTCCAGTCCTCCTCTCAAATTATTGATAAATACTCTCTACCCTGGGTGCCTCTATTGACCGCTCACCTTTTTATATTGTTTGCTTCAAACCGGCATTCCCGCTCTCCAGCATGCCTGGGGCCTATGCCTGCTGTCGGATTGGGTGCTCAATTTGGATGGAGAGCCGGCTTTGTGAGACCTGCGGCGTGGTTGTCCTGGGAACTCCTCACTGACGTGGCAGTTGATCCGGTGGCTAACTGAGGCTGTTCGCACCAACGTCAATGCGCTACCCCGGCGGTGCAGAGGAGAACTAGCTGCGGCCCCACCACTACTATCTGGCGGCTGTCTATTCACGTGTGTACAGGTGCCGTACACAAAGTGCTCAAATATCTCCTTTAAAAACTTACCTCTCCTGCGACCTCCAGCGAGTCTTTGCGGATGATGTGTTTCACTGGGCTCAGTTATTATTTGGCGAGCTTCTGGAAAGGTACAGCCGCCATCTTGTCCAACTGCTGCGGGAAGTATTCAGACGGGCAGCCATACCACTGCATGTATTTATCTACAGCAAATGCGCTCCTGGCTGCATGAGTTGCAGAGTGAGTAAATGTCCTTAAATTAAATACCCTGTGCTATGTCCAATTCTGACTGCAATTAATTGTTTGACCTTCTCTGCTGTTTTTACATAAGCTGGCCTGCCTTTGTAAACCTCCTTACTGGTCTGCTATTTTGGATCAAGCTATAAAAAAGTATACAAAAAAAAAAGATCACAAGTGGCCTTTTCTCACCTATCTTACACAGCTGGGGCACAAAGTCTTTACTGCATTTCTGTGAGTCAGTGCTAATACAATTATAGTTGGACTGAGCTCCCCCCCATCTCTTCTACATCTGTGTGAGACAAGTGGGGGTATTTGGGTATTAATCCCTTATTCACTGAGCGGCCTGAAATGGAACAGCTGGGCTACGGTAGATGGCATAGAACCATTTCCTGTTCTGCACTCTGTTAACATGGGGAAACATGCTCAATCGACTGCAATCAAATTTGAACACTTTGCACGCCAACCTCCATCCACCACTACTAAAGAAGGTCAAACATCTTCTGATGCTTCTCACCACTCCACTGACTTATCAATCAGGGCCGAAAAACCATTCTTACAACAGGTGCTATCCGCCATAACGGCCTTAGAAAAAAGGCTAACTGATAAGATAGGCGAAGTTCAAGCTGATCTCTTCCTGATAAGACATGACATGCAAAAATTTTGTGAGAGAGAAGCTGAAACTGAAATTGCATTTCTACTTTATAGGATAATTCAGCACCCATCAGGGGTGAAATTCAGAGCCTGGCTGCGCAGGTTTCTCATTGCAAAGTTAAAATGACAGATCTTGAGCGCCGCCTGAGGCGCAACAATCTCAGATTTGTCGGTCTTCCGGAACGGGCAGAAGGATCTACTCCCGAAGCACTCCCAGAAACTTGGTTGGTTAAGCTATTCGGGAGGGAGGCCTCTTCACTTCAATTCGCAGTAGAGAGGGTGCATCGCCTTCCACCTCCACCTTAGGCTCCTCCATCTGGTGCACCATTGAGAACATTTATAGCCAATCTCCTCCACTTCAAAGATAGGGACATGGTCCTCAAACTGGTATGCCAGAAGGTTCACTTAAAATTGGAGAACCACACAATATCTGTGTTTCCAGATTTCGCATTGGATGTTCAAAAATCAAGAGCTCAGTTCATATCTGTTAAACACAAGCTACGGAACTTAACCTGTCATACTCAATGTTGTTTCCTGACAAACTTCGTGTGGAGGCAGATTGTCACCATTTCTTTTCCACACCCCGAGAGGCCATGGAATGGCTGAAGAGGCGTCCGCAGAAGAGAGCGCGAGTTATTCCTTGAGGCAATTAGTCCGTTGTGTGACTTTGACTTGTCTCCTACTAATATTCTATTTCAGTTATAACTGCATAATGTGTTCTACTGTTGTTGTTTTTTATTCTATATAGGATTGGCATCCTAGAATTGGTGATATACTTTATTAAAAAGGGTTCAAGATTAATATAGCTAGGATTGCTTAGTTCCTTCACTTTGTATTCTACTTGAGTTTATTTTACTGTTAAATGAATTTGTTTGGGGAAGAGGTATACCTAAGTTATTCTAGAGGGGTATACGGGCTGGGGGTGGTTGCTAGAAGGGGTATTGTTCATCACTATATAGAGTATATAGAGTATAGAGTATATTTAGTTATGGGATGTACTCAAGTTAGTTCAATATGTCTTTATGTAAATTGTATTGTTGCTTTCATTGTTCTCACTACAATGCTATTATATTTAATTATGACTTAGGTGAATTACTTCTCTCCACTGTTCACGGGACGGGTCACCGGACTCCTCTGCCCATCAGTTTGCTCCTTCCTTTTACCTTATATCCGATACACTCCATTGCTGTATGACTCTACAGGGCTGTGAGTAACTGCACTGAGGGGGGGTTTGATTGCTTACTTGGAACACCAGAGGGTTGAATGATAAGATTAAACGCTCCCTTGTACTATCCCAGCTACGAAAATATAATGTAAACATAGCCTGCCTAGATGAGACGCATCTCTACGGTAGTAGAGTTTTGGCTCTAAAGCGTGTTGCTGTCATCTATCGCCCCCCTGGTTCACACCAACAATTTCTTGAACACTTCTCTGCATGGCTCCCTCAGTTCTTATCTACTGATATCCCCACCATCATCATGGGTGATTTCAACATCCCTAGTTCTAATCCACGTTCCAATGCTGCTTCCAAACTACTCTCTCTAACCTCCTCACTTGACCTCTCCCAGTGGATTGAATCTGCTACTCATAAGGATGGCCACTGTCTTGATCTTGTTTTCTCTAGACTATGCTCAGTTTCTAATTTCCTTAACACTCCTTTCCCCCTCTCGGATCATCACCTTATTAGCTACGCGCTCACCCCCAGTTCTTTACCCTCCCTGGTGTCAAACTCTTCCAAGCCTCCTCGTACCCACAGGAATATCAACGCTATTGATTTTCAACAGTTTTCCACCTTTCTCCAACACCTTCTCTCCCCAATTTCTACATTCTCCTCCCCTGATCCGGCAGTACCCCATTTTCATGAAACCCTAGCAACTGCTCTGGATCAAGTGGCTCCAGCGACACTACATACTTCACGTAGAATTCGTTGCCAACCATGGCACACTACAGTAACACGAACTCTACAAAAACTTTCTCGTAAAGCAGAACGTCACTGGCGTAAATCTTGTGCCTCTAATGATTTCATCACATATACTGATATCTACCACTACAGAAATGCTCTGGACACTGCTAACCAAGCATACTACCGATCTCTCATCTATGCTCAGGCTTCTAACCCCAAACGCCTCTTTAACACATTTAACTCTCTTCTGAATCCTCCCACCTCAAATCCTCCAACTAACATCAGTGCACAGGATCTTGCTTCCTATTTCAAGGACAAAATAGATAAGATCAGGCTTGAAATGGTATCTCTCTTGACAAGCAATCTGCTCAATTCCTTTGTAGCACCCTCTGACACTCTCTCTCTCTTCATTTGATCCCACAAATGAAGAGGAAGTTTCTACTCTCTTCTCATCTTCCTACTCTACCTCCTGTCCTCTTGATCCCATTCCCTCACAAATGGGTATGTCCCTGTCTCCTGTGCTCATTCCCCGTCTAACTTAAATCTGTAATCTATCTCTTTCTACTGGTATTTTTCCATCTATATTCAAGCATGCAGTGATTACTCCCATTTTAAAAAAACAGAATTCTGACCCTAACTCTCTCATAAATTACCGCCCCATCTCCCAGCTCCCATGCCCCTCCAAGCTTCTCGAGAGAATTGCCTACACACGCCTCACACACTTACTTACAGCAAACAACTTATTGGATCCTCTTCAGTCAGGCTTTCGCTCTCAACACTCCACAGAGATGGCGCTGACCAAAGTTGTCAATGATTTGATCACAGCAAAAAATAATAACCAATACTCTCTTCTAATTTTCCTGGATCTCTCTGCTGCATTTGACACTGTTGACCACTCTCTCCTCATACAAACGCTGCAATCCCTAGGTCTTGAAGGCACTGTCCTTGTCACTCACCGGACCGTGAGTGCCTCTGCGCTGGTGCGTGGCTCCCTAGCCTTTCTGCCGGCACCTATCCTGAACCGCGGCCGTCCGCCATCCTGATGGTCTGCGCATGCGCAGCTCCCAAGAACTCTTGTGACTGTTGCTTTTAATCCAAATTGGTTGATCAGGCAACTCCCTATTTAAGGCACCTGTGTGCATTACCTCATTGCCTGATCTTGGAGTCTCATTCCCTGTGAGTCTCTGAAGGTGTCCCCTGTGTTCTACTAGTGTCTTCAGTTTCCTGCTGATTCCTGATCTACTCATCGCTGGTTTCCATACCCTCTACTATCTCCTGTGTACTACTAGTGTCTTCAGTTTCTGTGGATTCCCTGTGCTACTCATCGCTGGTTTCCTACACTCGTCACTGCCGTCCAGCATCTCTGCAGTTCCTGCATTTCCCTGTGGACAGACTGTTCTACTGAATAGCGGTATGCCTATCTGTTATTGACTTTCTACGTTTACTCTGCATATCCGCTAGGACAAGTTTCTACGCTCAGCAGCGGTATCATACCCACTATAGACTGTTATTGTTACGCTGCATACCTGTTTGGAATTAACCGTACTACTCAGTCGTTATATGCATAACTGTGATTGACTATCCATTATTGGCCTGCATATCTGTGCTGAGCAAGCCTTTACCACACATATCGTTTTATAGACTTTGTTGGATACGCTGCATACCTATTGGGATCAAGTTCCTCTGTGCTCTCAGTGTCTGCATCCTATTATCTTTGTATGCTTCCACTCATCAACACTTGTACACATCCTCACCTATTAAGCAGTGGTACAACTTGCTATACGCAGACCACTGACCTTCCCGCTACCTACCTACACCTGGACAAGTCTTCTCACCATAAGCAGTGGTACAACTTGCTGTACGCAGACCACTGACTTCCCCGCTACCTACCTACACCTGGACAAGTCTCTTCACCATAGCAGTGGTACAACTTGCTGTACGCAGACCACTGACTTCCCTGCTACCTCCCTGCATCTACTCACGTCCATCCTGATCTCCGTGTTCAAATCTGCCTTTCCACTATATCAGCTAGTCGCTGATTCATTGACCAAAGATTGCTGCAAGTCACTGACTTTCCTATTATTTATTGGCATTCTCTCTCCATCTGCTGTGATATCTGTTCCGCTAGTCACCCCGCTACCAGAGGACCGTTGTGTGAACTTCACTACTCTGGTAAGCCCAGTCATCTGGTGAATTCCTGGGCAAGACTCCTAGTGCCTGTGACAGTCCTATCCTGGTTCTCATCCTACCTATCTAATCGATCTTTCAGTGTTAATTTCTCTGGATCCGCCTCTGCTCCGCTTCCTTTATCAGTTGGAGTTCCACAAGGCTCAGTCCTAGGTCCTCTGCTATTCTCTATCTACACCACTTCTCTTGGAAAACTAATAAGCCCCTTTGGATTTCAGTATCATCTCTATGCGGATGCTACACAAATTTATAAATCCTCTCCTGATCTTTCACCATCTGTGTTGTCTCGCGTTACTGACTGTCTTTCTGCAATTTCATCTTGGATGTCTTCTCGCCAACTCAAACTCAATCTTTCAAAAACTGAATTAATAATATTCCCACCCAAGAACAGAAGCTTCCTGCCTGACATTTCTATTTCTGTCGATAACATGACCATAAATCCCACCCCGCAAGCTAATTGCCTAGGTGTAATCCTTGATTTACAACTGTCGTTTATTCCCCACATCAACTCTATATCTAAATCATGTTACATACACCTAAAGAACATTTCCAGAATACACACATATCTGACACAAGACACCGCAAAAACATTAATTCATGCACTCATCATCTCCCGCATAGACTATTGCAATTCCCTCCTTACTGGTCTTCCCAAAGGCAGACTTGAACCCCTACAATCTATTTTGCATGCAGCGGCTAGACTGATTTTCCTTACAAACCGTTATTCCTCTGCTGAGCCACTCTGTCAGTCTCTACATTGGCTCCCTGTATTTCAACGAATCCAATATAAAATTCTTCTACTAACATACAAGGCCATCAACAAAATTGCACCGACATACATTTCCTCACTTGTCTCGAAATATCTCCCTACTCGACACCTCCGTTCTGCACAAGATCTACGTCTCTCCTCCACTCTCATCACATCCTCCCATTCTCGGTTACAGGATTTTTTCCGGGCTGCACCTACTTTGTGGAATTCCCTCCCTCGCACAGTAAGACTTTCCTCTAGTCTTCAAACCTTCAAGCGTTCACTGAAAACCCACCTCTTCAGACAAGGTTATGATATTCCTCAACTATCATCTTAATTTCCCTAGATTACCCTATTGCCATCCTCTACACTGCTAACGCAAGACAACAACCTTCTGACCAACATTGCAACACACACAGCCCACTCAGTACTTTTACCTTTGCAGTCTGGCTGGTCCATTGTGCAATATGATGTATCACATGCCCTTGTGTTTCTAACTCCCATTGTCCTATAGATTGTAAGCTTTCGAGCAGGGTTCTCTTACCTCTCTGTCTGTATGTATTACCCAGTATTGTCTTATTAATGTTTGTTCCCAATTGTAAAGCGCTACGGAATTTGCTGGTGCTATATAAATAAATGTTGATGATGATGATGATGATGATAAAGCGTCATTGGTGGGCATATCATTCTACACACTCAGCTAATGACAGGGGAGTTTCTATACTAGTCAAGAAATCACTAACCTTTACAGTAGAGCATGTGCAGATTGACCCTTATGGGAGGTATATGTTTCTTAGGGCAGTTGTTAACTTCTCCCTGCTAGTAATTTTAGCAATTTTATATCCCGCCTCCTTATAACAATGACATTTTGTGTAAGGCTTTCACTTTTATGGCACTCTCTCCGGCCACTCCGGTGGTGAGTCTGGGAGATTTAACTATGTCCTTCACAAAGGGTGGATAAATGGAGAGAGTCAAATACACCTCTTCCTTGCAGTCCCACCCCCTTCTCTCGTCTGATGGAGGAGATGGGCCTGGTTAATGTGTGGAGACTTAGAAACCCTGATAAACAATAATTCTCCTACCACTTATCACACCATGTCGCAAACAGATTTGATTTAACCCTCCCTGTCTTTAACTCACTGTGTCACCTCTATTGAATACCTCTCCAGAGGCATTTCCGATCACTCTCCAGTTCTTATATGCATTAATCTGACTAATGACAGAGGAATAAGGTTTTGGAAATTAAACCCACGTTGGTTGGATACGATGGAAGCTGGATTGGACCTTAACGTCCTCTGGGAGGGATACTTTGCAGATAATAATATGTCATTATCCCCTGTTGTCCTCTGGGATACATTTAAGGCTTTTCTAAGGGGGACCCTTATGAAAGATGTCTCTGACACAAAATATTCTAATAGAAAAATGGAATTTATGCTGGAGTAGCGATGTAGGGTCCTGGAGTGTTTATATCTTAGATCACATACATTCAAGGATCGTCTCCAATGGTTGAAGGTTCAGTTAGAATGGAGAGACTATCTCTTTGATAAGTCCAAGTGCCACCTTCTATTCTTACAACACCGACAATACTCACAAGTTGATATGGACGGAAGTTACCTAGCCTGTCTGACAAGAGAGCAGCTGACTAGTAGAACTGTCTGAGCAATTTACAATAATCAACATGTGCAAATTTTTAGGGGGGGGTGAAATCTTTGACACGTTTTCCATATACTATAGAGGTACTTACAATTCTAAGGCTGAAGTATCTTTTGAAAAAAAGGTAGTCAAAAACATCATGGAAACCTCCCCTTCCCTTCTTCGATTGAACAAGTCCACCTGTACCACGGTGACTTTTGCAATCAATACTCAGGTGTTAAGCGGTTCAGTGGATAAATTGCCTTGGTACACTTGCTTTTTTTCATCTTTTTCAAATCTTAAGTAAAAGATAAGAGCTGAGGCATATTCCACTTCGACTCCTTAAGAGTTTTTAAGGCAGCCAATGAGATCAACTCATTCCATCTTGCCTCATAGATCTTCCTGAAGTTGCATTCATTTTCAAGTGCAGCCCTCCATTATCGATCAGCACTCCACAATGCTTGAATTCTTTTGCAAGCCAGGCATGATGGTATGGTAGTTTTCCATCCTCTCCAAAGGCGTAGCTTTTCTGGCATGTAACAATAGCCTGCCCATTTCTCTAAGCTTCTGGTGGATGTACTCATGTTGACCAATATCTGAACTGATGCAGTTAAAGAGATGCTCCCCCATCTGCATGATGCTGCCATCACTTTTCTGGGAATGTGTTTGGATGGAGATGCATCTGGACACTGCAAAACAAACATACTTTCAATCTCTCATCTATGCTCAGGCTTCTAACTCCAAACGCCTTTTTAACACATTTAAATCTTTTCTAAACCCTCCCACCTCAAACCCTCCAACTACCATCAGTGCCCAGGGTCTTGCTTCCTATTTCAAGAACAAAATAGATAAGATCAGATTTGAAAAGGTATCATCTCCCTCGACAAGCAGTCAGCTCAATTCCTATGTAGCACCCTCTGACACTCTCTCTTCATTTGATACTAGAAATGAAGAGGAAGTTTCCACTCTCTTCTCATCTTCCTGCTTTACCTCCTGTCCTCTTGATCCCTTACCCTCACAAACTGGTAGGCCCCTGTCTCCTGTGCTCTTTCCACCTCTTACTAAAATCTGTAATGTCTCTCTCTCTCTACTGGTATTTTTCCATCACTATTCAAGCATGCAGTGATTACTGCTATTTTGAAAAAACAAAATTCTGATCCAAACTCTCTCTCTCAAAATACCGCCCCATCTCTAAAGAATAGTCTACACTCGCCTCACACACTTTCTTACAGCAAACAACCTTCAGTCAGGCTTTCGCTCTCAACACTCCACAGAGACTGTGCTGACCAAGGTTGTCAATGATTTGATCACAGCAAAAACTGAAGGCCATTGCTCTCTTCTAATTCTACTGGATCTCTCAGTTGCATTTGACACTGTTGACGACTCTCTCCTCATACATACAAACACTACAATCCCTAGGTCTTGAATACACTGTTCTATCCTGGTGCTCATCCTACTTATCTAATCGCTCTTTCAGTGTTAATTTCTCTGGATCCACCTTTGCTCCACTTCCTTTATCAGTTGGAGTACCACAAGGCTCAGTCCTAGGTCCTCTGCTATTCTCTATCTACACCACTTCTCTTGGAAAACTAATAAGCTCCTTTTGATTTTAATATCATCTCTATGCTAAGTGATTTCGGGACTTTCTTCCTGTTGACAAAGTGATAAATATATAAAGGTGTTTGTATACATTTGAAGAGGACTCCGGTGATCTGTTTTTAGGATACATTTTTTTATTGGTTACAGTCCCCCCAATTTCATAGGCATGCATATATAATTTTTATATATATTTTTTTTTCTGGACTGTTATTTTGATTTTGATTTTTGATTTTCTACTTCTGTCTGCAGACAAATACATTTTTACCCATTTCATATGTGTTTGTGTCTGTTTATGTGTGTTTTATCATTATTTCTTGTGGGAGTATTTTGACTTACTCATTTACAAATATAAGATTTTTCACTTGCATCCCTTTTTCTTTGTGACTTAGTCCCCTTATTTAGCGCCGGGGAATTTATTTTTAATTTATTCTGATGTATCCACTTAGAGAAGATTAGGGATCTCCTTTCTATTTCCCCAAGGTTTGGCAGCTTTATTTAGGACTCAACGGAGAGCGCTGGTATACTTTTCTTTTTTGCAATTGTTTTATTAATGATTGTTCCCAATTGTAAAGAAGTTACAGAATCTGCTGGCGCTATATAAATAAATGTTGATGCTGATGATAATGATCTTTTAGGCTTTCTGTGTTCAAAACACTGCTGCCATCAAGTTAAGAACCGTTGTACATAGAATAACTCTCTGTGTTCCTTCGCTTTGTTCCACTGCCCACAATGGCGCATCACGGCTGTTATTGCTGGTGTCTGAACCACTTTCATCTGAAGGTTCAGAACCATACTCATCTTCATCGCTCTCCAGACTTTAGTCAGAGCCACCACTGGTCTGTGCCATGACCCATTGTCCCCACTTTCCTTTCGGTAGGAGAAGGATGTGACTGTCTCTTATTCCCGTTATGTGTAAAAGGTCAGGAAAGCTGCAATCTCCTTCACTTCCGGCATACATGTGGTCAAATGCTGCTTTTCAGTGACACCCAGTGGTGTCATGCACACACTGTCCGCTCCACCTCAGAAAAATACGCTACTTTGGTCCGACAAAAGAGTGTCGCGGGGCCAGATTTTGATGAAGTATATTAGCAAAGTCGTCTGCATTGACTAGTGCTGGCAAGTTTTGTGGTGACCTCATTTTTTGTACTCACTGTGACCAAGGTGCACACAGTGTTTGTGTGTAAACAAATCAATGTCAAGTATAAGAGTACAGGTATACATACACACGCAAACAAACATTTTTATATTATATTATTTTATATTATAATGTAACACCTTCTTTAGAATACAGATACATTTATAGGTCACTGCACCCAATTTTATGTTGATACTGAATTATTTGTCATCTTGTAATATATGTTGTTTTAAATAATGGAATTTATACTATATGTTTACAATTTATACTGTATGTATTATCTATAACCTATAAAAATGTCTATTTTTTGTTTTACATATGTAAACATATACTTTTATCTGTAATTTTTATAGGAAAGAGGACTTGTGATCAAGTATTTTTTACACTGTGCATTGGTGCACTATGTAGTAACAACAAAAGTAAACAAAAAGTGTACATCTGAGCCCCTGGTCACTTGTAAAAGAGAATTTTAATTTTGTGCTCTCTCCTGGGTAGGTCACTTTCATGCTCTCTAGTGTGTTAATTGTGTACTGTTTTGTTACTATTTAGTGCACAAGGAAATATGTAAAGAAAAAATGCTGAAATTTACATTTTCGCAACTGGAAAACTTGATTCATTAAGGAAATTAAAGCAAAAAAAGGAGTATGGACAAACCATGTTACAATGTAAAACGTCCACACATCTGTGTGAAGTTTGTATGTTCTCTCTGTGTTTGCGTGGGTTTCCTCCGGGTGCTCTGGTTTCTTCCCACACTCCAAAAACATACTGGTAGGTTAATTAGCTGCTATCAAATTGACTCTAGTATCTGTGTGTGTGTGTGTGTGTGTGTGTGTTAGGGAATTTAGACTGTAAGCTCCAATGGGGTCATGGACTGATATGAGTGTGTTCTCTGTACAGCACTGAGGAATTAGTGGTGCTATATAAATAGATGATGATGATGATTTTGATGATGATAATGATTATGCAAGAGGTGCAAATTAGTTCATTATTTTGCACGTAAGGAAAATACTGACTGCTTTTTCATTTAGGACACAAATGATTGATAGCTTTATTTTTACACTGAAATTTAAAGTTGATCTAGGAAATGTACTACCCCAACTATAATCATCTGTCACCACTTTACCTCCCGATCCAATACAACATGGTTTTGCCAAGGTGCAAATTGACTCATTTTTCTGCTTTGCTTTCTTTAATGGATCAGACCCATAACATTTTCAAACTCAAGTTTGTCACGTAACTATTTTCACTGACAAATTTATTTACCAAAAACTTCAGTACATCAAAAAGTGCAAGTCTTCAAAAACAATGTAAACATTAAAGAAAACATACTTCTTTTAAGATGAATATTACAGTTGACAATAATAACTTGGAGAAGCAGGGGTTTGATTATTCATAGCATTGTTGGACTCTGAGGCTTCCATTGTCAAAAGGAGAGAACTGGGGTAAGCGTGTGACCTGTAGTTAGAGTATAGTTCAGTAAGAAAAGGTGGACAATTTTTTGGTTGCTCTGTTTGTAAGTGTAGAAGAGCGCTAGACAAAAATAGAGAAGCCAGCAACATATCAAGTAAGTTTCATTCACTAAAAAAACAAGAAATAATGCATTTACTTGCTTCCCAATACAGTAGCAGATCCTGACGACAAATATTGCGTATTCTTTTGTTGACTCTGTTGTGTGCAAAAGTGGAGGCCATAAGAAGGATGATTTTAGGGGCAGCACGGAGGCTCAGTGATAATCACCTCTGCCTCACAGCGCTGGGGTCAATTACCAAACAGGGCCTTAGATACAGGGCCTACTACCTAGTAGGCTAATTGGCTGCTGACAAAATTAACCATAGCCTGTGTGTGTGCATAGGGAATTCATACGGAAAGTTCCAATGGGGCAGGAACTAATGGGAAAGACAAATGTTCTATGTACAGTGCTGCGGAATTTGTGGAGCTATATAAATAAATGGTGGTGATGATGATTTGCAAGTGTGCGACTAACTGCGTTATTGGATATGTTGGTGGGGATAGGACACCTTCAGAAGGTCTTGAATTCATTTCATAAGTAAGGGGCTGTCTATTTTTTTGTAAGATATACATTTTTGGACTTGCGCATGCTCACTAAAAAACATACACAAACGTCCATATGAATATTTTAGCACATCCTAGACTTACGGCTCCTTAGAACTAGAGAGGCAGTATGGGGGAGGGAAGGGACGGGCAAATGTAGGACGAGTACAGTAAAGGTGTGTTCACATAATTGAGGCTCAATTAGGCATAAACGCAGATGCAGGAGGCATATAACTTATGGGTGTGGATTGCTGGTGCAAATATACAAGATGATGATAACAGTTATCAACAGAAGTATGTAATCTCTTCTGTTTGGCTGAATGCTGACTGACCTCTTAAGCTGATAGCAATTAAAACATTAGCATTGCAGCTATTTTATATCAAGCCACGGCCATCTATTCACGACTTAAATTAACTACTGCAGGAAAAACGATTCCCATTACATTTTTAAAGTGATAAACAACTGATGTGAGCTGTTGAATTTTATTGTTTTTTTAACATGGTAAATGCAGATTTTGCTTTTATTAATAAGACAATAGTCTGTCTTCTGTATATGATTGCATTACACTATTTATATATACTATACTATTTATAGACAACATATTATAACATAATCAATCCTACGCTTCCATCAGGCAAACATACACACATTGGTAAGCCTGGTGTAAGTGTCATATGCGTCCACCTCTAAGTGAGTCCCATTGTCTGCATCTCCTTCAGATGCAATAGTAGATTCATCCTCCACAGTGTCAAAAAATGTCCATTATTTACAAAAAAAATTAAGGATGAGCGGGCTCGGATTCCGCTAATCCGAGCCCACCCGAACAGTGCAGATCCGACAGGATCCGAGCCCTGTTCGGGTACTTCCGGCCGCCAAAGGAATCCAAAATGAGGCTATGACATCCAAGTATCGCGTCGGATCTCGCGAGACTCGGGTGTCATAAATGCCATACTCGCGGCCGCCATCTCCATTCTCCCTGCGATCACAGAAGAGGGAGGTTGTTGAGATCCTGTGCTCTGTCCTGCTGATTAGTTTAGTAGTCAAGTGGTTCTTTGTCCTGCTGAGTCCAGTAGTACTTTGTCCAGTGCTCTGTCCTGCTGATTAGTTTAGTCAAGTGGTGCTTTGTCCAGTGCTCTGTCCTGCTGAGTCCAGTAGTACTTTGTCCAGTGATCTGTCCTGCTGATTCCAGTGGTGCTTTGGCCAGTGTCTTTCCTGCTGAGTCCAGTGGTGCTTTTGTCCTGTATTTTTTTCTGCTAAGTCCATAGTAATTTTATAATTATCCAAAAATCTTAAAAAAAACTAAAAAAAAAAAAAAAAATACCAAATTTTTTTTTAAAAAAAATATAAAAAAATAATTTAAAAAGTATTAAAAATATTATAGAGCAATATATTCTTGCAGTCCCAAAAAATAGGAACTGCAATCAATATTACTACGTTCACTGTTTCTGCAGTCCAAAAAAATAGGAACTGCAATCTATATTACTACGTTCACTGTTTCTGCAGTCCCAAAAAATAGGAACTGCAATCTATATTACTACGTTCACTGTTTCTGCAGTCCCAAAAAATAGGAACTGCAATCTATATTACTACGTTCACTGTTTCTGCAGTCCAAAAAAATAGGAACTGCAATCTATATTACTACGTTCACTGTTCCTGCAGTGCAGACATATTAGTATCAGATATTAAACTACGTTCACTGTTCCTGCTACATCAAAAAAGCACAAACCTGCCCTGCCATCAACTAAAACAAGAGGTAGTGACGTGCTTGAACTCCACCCTCTATTGTCGACTCTCAATATGAGATCCAAAGAGCTGTCACTATCAGTGAAGCAAGCCATCATTAGGCTGAAAAATCAAAACAAACCCATCAGATAGATAGCAAAAACATTGGGTGTGGCCAAATAAACTGTTTGGAACAGTCTTAAAAAGAAAGAAGGCACCGGTGAGCTCAGCAACACCAAAAGACCAGGAAGACCACGGAAAACAACTGTGGTGGATGACAGAAGAATTTTTTCCCTGGTGAAGAAAAACCCCTTCACAACAGTGGGCCAAAGCAATAACACTCTCCAGGAGGTAGGTGTATATGTGTCAAAGTCAACAATCAAGAGAAGACTTCACAAGAGTGAATATAGAGGGTTCACCACAAGATGTCAACCATTTGTGATCCACAAAAACAGGAAAACCAGATTAGAGTTTGGCAAAAAACATCTAAAAAAGCCATTACAGTTCTGGAACAATATCCTATGGACAGATGAGACAAAGATCAACTTGAACCAGAGTGATGGGAAGAGAAGAGTATGGAGAAGGAAAGGAACTACTCATGATCCAAAACATACCACCTCATCAGTGAAGCATGGTGGGGGTAGTGTCATGGCGTGGGCATGTATGGCTGCCAATGGAACTGGTTCCCTTGTATTTATTGATGATGTGACTGCTGACAAAAGCAGCAGGATGAATTCTGAAGTAAATTTTACCACCCACTATAGGTACAGTTACCTTTTCAGTGAGTCTATTAGGTGCCTGATCTGGTATCTGGATACTGACCATTATGGATTGCCTCCTAAATTGACCTTTGCTTGGTCTTAGACCATTCTCTGAATGACCTCTGCTGAATGTTGGATTTTGTTTCATCTTTTTGGCCTGTTTGTGTATATGTATGTCTCCTATTATACATTCTCTGTTTGGTTTGGTTAGTGCCTCCTAACTTTCTGGTGCCAACATCTTTCTCATATTAAGCCTCTACTACTGTGTGCATAAGACTTGGGGACAACTGAATACCGGTTAGCATGTTCAGCTCTAACTGAACAGGGTCTCTTAGCCATAGAAGACCACGGCTAGATTGTTTCTGAGTCTGAGAATTCGGTGTCTATCCCCATACCTCTTGAATATGTTGTAATAGAGGGGATGGGAATAGTCACATATATTTACATGTTACTGCATCTCATTTGTCAACTTTTCAAGATCCATTTGCTTCTTTTGTCAGAACAGAAAGCTGCCATCTTGTTTACTAAAAACAAATGTGTAAACATATATGTAAACAGTTACATCCCATGGTGCTTACCATATGCTTGTCACGGGCACTAGGAGTCTTTACCCAGGGATCACCAGATGATGGACTTACCAGAGCAGTATAGGTGGTAATATGGTACTCTGGTAGCGGGGTGATCACGGAACAGGAGACAGCAGATGGGAGAGAATGCTCGTGGAAAGTCTATGACTAGCAGCACTGGTAATATGTAGGTAATAATACACAAGGAACTGAATGGACAAGGGAAACGTGAGGGTAGTCAGTGGTCTGCGGATAGCAAGTTGTACCACTGCTATAGTGAGGAGGAATGTCCAGAAGTAACGAGGAGGTGATGAGAGTCAGCGGTCTGCGTTTAGCAAGTTGTACCGCTGTCTAGGTGAAGGAATGGAATCCAGGTGGAGGTATCCGGGAAGTCAGTGGTCTGCGTTAGCAAGTTGTACCACTGCTATGTGAAAGGATACTGGAAACAGGTGACTCAGGAAACAGGGAACAGTGGTCTGCCTCTAGCAAGTTGTACCACTGAATATATATGTGAGGAGGAGCACGGGGAGAGAAATGCAATACAGAGTATACACGGGCACACTGAACTTGATCCCACGATGATATGCACAATATAGTAATGACTGAGCAGCACTGCACAATAATACAAAGTCACAGGAACTATCCGGGCAAAAGGTAACACAGTCAAATGATGGCAATAGTCTCAGCGGATAGTAAACTCCAGAGGAGAACAACTCAGTCCAGCAAGATATGCAATACACCAGCACAGTCAATGAGAAGTATGCATACCGTGGTTCAAGAGCAGGCTGTCAGACAGGAGTGCAGAGATACCTGAACGGCTGGAGGCCGGCAGGATGCGAAGTCCCAGAAGGGTAGAAGCGGTAATCAAGTAGGTGCAGCGCACAGGTAGGTAGACCAGCAGGGATAGAAACAAATACTCAGGAAGCAGTAGTATATAGAACTGGACACCTGGAGAACACTGAAGAGTAGAGATGGTCTAGACGAGATGAAAGCAGCGAGGCGTTGATCCGATGCAGACTGGCGAGTTGACACAGGCAGGAACACTGTAGAAGCACGGAGAGCGGATCAGCTGGCTGCAGACACGAGTAGAACTGAAGGGTAGCGGCAAGCAGGACACTGCAGGTACACGGAGGTAGCGGGTAGAAATCAGCAGGTGCAGTCACGATGAAACACGGGAGAGTTGAGATGAGCTGGAACTGTTGAGCACGGAGGCAGCGGATAGGAATCAGCTAATACAGTCACGATGAAACACAGGAGAGTTGAAGTGAGTAGATAACTGTAGTGCACGGAGGCAGCGGATAGGAATCAGCTAATACAGTCACGATGAAACACAGGAGAGTTGAAGTGAGTTGATAACTGTAGTGCACGGAGGCAGCGGATAGGAATCAGCTAATACAGTCACGATGAAACACAGAAGAGTTGAAGTGGTCTGGAAACCACAGGAGAGTTGAAGTGGTCTGGAAACCACAGGAGAGTTGAAGTGGTCTGGAAACCACAGGAATCAGCTGAGCTGAATACACGAGGAAACACAGGAACACCTTCAGAGGCTCATGGGGAATGAGACTCCAAGATCAGGCAACGAGGTATAGACAACAGGTGCTTTAAATAGGGAGTGTTGCCTGATCAGCCAATTAACTAAAAGGAACATGTACTGAAGGTTTGAAAGGGCTGCACATGCGCAGACCCTCAGGATGGTGGACGGCCACGGTTCCTAAACACACGGGAAGAAGCACTCACAGTCTGGTGAGTGACAATGCTTCAATTGTGATGAATGTAAGTTTACAACTCTGTTGACGCACCTCAGATGCACCAAAATGTAGCAAGATGTAAAAAATGTAAATATGTATTGTTTCATGTAGTACAATGATTTTTATATTTACATCATTTTACACATTATTAACTTGTGTTACAAATGTATGTCCAATGCAGAAATTATAACCGGTGTGAATATTGCCTATTTTTTGTTATATACGTGGCCTAATTTCTATTTAAGGTCAATAAACAAGGAAAAACATGAAGTAATAGAAAAAATATACAGTTTTCACCAAAATCATGACTGTTGGGTGGTATGTTTTAGTAGGAGAGAATGTTTAGAAACCTTTAATAATTTTGCATTATTGTATGCAGAACTTTAGAATAATTTATGTTTCTGGTATTTATCTCTAAAGGTGTGCCTTCAAGGTTTAGTACCAGCTTGATTGCTTGTTTCCAGAGCAACAATTTCTCCAGAGATTCTTTTATTTCCGTCCTCAGATATGGCACATAACAGTGATAGTTTTTCTGATACATTGTACATATCATCCCACTTGTCAGGTAGTTGGTTCTGTGAAAGGCTGATTACTCCTCTTAAAGTGCCCATTTCAGCCTATCATATTTTTAAATCAGCACAATTTGACTATCAGTGGTTTTTTTGTGTTTTTTTAAAAAAGTCAAAGTTGTCTTATGGAGTCGGTTTTCTGAAAATAACTGTTATGTCACTGGATGGATTTTAAGGCACTTTACAATGATACAGTATCAAGAGCTCTTTATAGAAAATGTAAGCTGGACCACAGCTTATTTGTAATATTACTCATACTAATCATGCTAATAAAAAACAGGGAAGTGTGGGACTTTTATAACTAGCCCCTATAAAGCTTGTGTACTGAAAGCAACACCTCATGTTTATTTTTATTAAGCCTATGGGTATTTATTACATTAAGATACACAAACTCATAGTAGATCAGGCCAAGGGTAGATCGGGACTTTTATTTAGGGGCGGGGCAGTATAGAAGATTCCCCCCCCCCCAATCTCTATTGGTGTTAAAATCAGACCCCAGATCTGTGATGATGACCCAATTACATTATTTACCCCTTTTACGGACCTTTGCTGTCTCTTGGCATGTTGTATTGGTCATGTGAGTGTCACATACTCCAAACTGCTGACATGTTTGAGGCACTAGAGCCCTTGTGCTAAGAAATCCTGTGTAATGGTAATGGGATCGGAAAGATTCTCCTTCCCCTTTAAGCTATGCCAAAAACTGGTAAATATAGCGGCTGAACCTTCCCAGTTTAGATTAAATAGTTCTGATTTTAGAGAACAACTTCCAACAGTAAGGACTTTTTCCCAATTATTGTGACTGTTGGAAAGTGTGTCCCACCCACCATCACTCTGCACAACAGACATGTGGTGAGGGGATGCTACACAAATTTTCCACTGGTGTTTTTGGGGGGAGGAGAGGAGGGATGGCATGTGTGGTAATGCAGGGTTGCTTTTTGGGAAAGGAGAGTGTATTTTAGGACAGACTAATTTTTCAGAAATACTAGGTACAACCCCCCGGGGACATGCCATGACCCCCATTTCAGTGGTCTGCATACACAGTCCCATGGAATAGTTACAATATCTATACCAAGGACCTTGACAAGGTCACACAATTATAGCTCAGAACCAGGTCTATAAAAGAGACTCTGCTCTAAATACTGGTTTTAATGATTCATTTACTAACATTGCATTTAGGTGTAAATATGAACTAAACTAGATCAACACAGACACACTTGTTTGCACTAGACAAAGAAAACTGAATTGGTGATTATTTGCTGTGGTTCATTGAAATTTTTTAGCTTAAATGCAATATTAGTATCCTAATGGGTAATATTGGAACTGTCAGGATTTTCTAAACTGTTTGCTTTTTTTAAAGATATTGGGGAGCATGGCACATTACTAAGCACCTCAGCAGAATGGTTAGTATGCATATTTCCCCATGTATAAGACGCTCCCATGTATAAGACGCACCTGTATAAATTATGTGAAAAAATTGAGGATAATGTTTATAGTCTTTTGCAGAGTAATTGGTGACTGTGAAAAAATTGAGGATAATGTTTTTTGCAGAGTAATTGTGCAGCGGGTACTACAGAGAGGAGAGACAGAGTTCTAACCCTATTGCTATTTCTGCCTTACCCTGTCATATGCTTCCTCTGTTCAGTAAAGTCTTCTTTCTTCTGTCCGTTCTGATCCCGATGCTGGGAAGTCGCTTACCGTCGTTTTCGCGATGACCGGATGTCCAATCAGGACTTTGACAAAGTCCTGATTGGACAAAACGCCAAATGCAGAAACCGGAAGTGTGCGTTCCATCTGCGGTTCACGCACCACATCCGGTCATCAGGAAGTGGACGGTAAGCAACCAAAAGTAATGGGACAATCGACTCAAAACCTATTTCATGGACATGTGTGGGCTATTTCCTCGTTATTTCATCATCAATTAAGCAGGTAAAAGGTCTGGAGTTGATTCTAGGCGTGACATTTGCATTTGGAATCTGTTGCTGTCGACTCTCAATATGAGATCCAAAGAGCTGTCACTATCAGTAAAGCAAGTCACCATTAGGCTGAAAAATCAAAACAAACCCATCAGAGATAGCGAAAATATTGGGTGTGGCCAAATCAACTGTTTGGAACATTCTTAAAAAGAAAGAACGTACCGGAGAGCTCAGCAACACCAAAAGACCCGGAAGATCACGGAAAACAACTGTGGTGGATGAAAGAAGAATTTTTTCCCTGGTGAAGAAAAACCCCTTCACAACAGTTGGCCAAATCAAGAACACTCTCCAGGAGGTAGGTGTATATGTGTCAAAGTCAACAATCAAGAGAAGACTTCACAAGAGTGAATATAGAGAGTTCACCACAAGATGTAAACCATTTGTGAGCCACAAAAACAGGAAGACCAGATTAGAGTTTGCCAAACAACATCTAAAAAAGCCATTACAGTTCTGGAACAACATCCTATGGACAGATGAGACAAAGATCAACTTGTACCAGAGTGATGGGAAGAGAAGAGTATGTAGAAGTAAAGGATCTGCTCATGATCCAAAACATACCACCTCATCAGTGAAGCATGGTGGTGGTAGTGTCATGGTGTGGGCATGTATGGCTGCCAATGGAACTGGTTCCCTTGTATTTATTGATAATGTGACTGCTGACAAAAGCGGCAGGATGAATTCTGAAGTGTTTCGGGCAATATTATCTGCTTATATTCAGTCAAATGCTTCAGAACTCATTGGATGGCGCTTCACAGTGCAGATGGACAATGACCCAAAGCATACTGCAAAAGCAACCAAAGAGTTTTTTAAGGCTAACAAGTGGAATGTTATGCTATGGCCAAGTCAATCACCTGACCTGAATCCGATTGAGCATGGATTTCACTTGATGAAGACAAAACTGAAGGGAAAATGCTCCAATAAAAAGCAGGAACTGAAGACATTTGCAGTAGAGACCTGGCAGAGCATCACCAGGGATGAAACCCAGCGTCTGGTGATGTCTATGCCTTCCAGACTTCAGGCTGTAATTGACTGCAAAGGATTTGTCACAAAGTATTAAAAAGTGAAAGTTTGATGTAGGATTGTTTAGTTTGTCCCATTACTTTTGGTCCCTTAAAAAGTGGGAGGCACATATAGAAACTGTTGTAATTCCTACACTGTTCACCTGATTTGGATGTAAATTCCCTCAAATTAAAGCTGCAAGTCTGCAGTTAAAGCACATCTTGTTTGTTTCACTTCAAATCCATTGTGGTGGTGTATAGAGCCCAAAATATGAGAATTGTGTAGATGTCCCAATATTTATGGACTTGAGTGTATATATTCTGCAACTGATTATGTACATACGGATAACATCAGTGGTCCTTTTGTAGAGTCAGATATAATTTACGCCAAAAGTGTAGGTGTAAATTACGTCCATTTAAAATAGTATTCTTAAGATACTTGGGTCCATTTTAGTAAGGATGCCACATAGAGAAAAAGTATCAGCAATTCACCAGTAGGGTTGTGTGAAGCCCCGGAAATCCTGTTCACTGTCATTTGGCCACTTTTTGGTCAAAATGTTTTTAATTGCAGCAACTTCTGGCATTCTGGATTTTGAAAATAAAAAAGCAACATTATTCCCTCCTCCACCTCACTGTTGCTTCTGATTTCACAGAGCCAGTGTTGTTTAAAGTAAACCTACATGAAATAGAGAAAAGAAGGCTAAACTTTTAATGGGATCCATTTGGCAAAGAAGCACTCTTGCAGAAGCATTCACCATCTGGAATAAATAGATAGATGGTGAATGCTTTTATTTTAAATTAGGTGTGTCTGTCATTTATACTGGGACTACTGGAGTGGCAAAGTTTGAGGTGTACCACACTACTGCTCTACCTGTTATAGCAACAACCGACCCAATCTGTTAGTTAAGCATTTGGGAGGGCATGTTTTTTTAATTAATTTACTAGGTTTTGCACAGTACACTGTGTATGGAATACTTTTTTAATTACTGTACTTTAAACAATGGTGATCTTGCAAAGTCAGGACTGACACTGAGGTTTACAAGGGGAGCTGTATTGACACACCGATAAGTAAATGGCCAACGCTACCACCAATCACAGGACTCAGAGATATCTTCTGGGTATTCCAGTTTCCTGTTACAGCCGTACTTCTCCAGTGTGCCAAGAGACAGGGATCTGCAATCCACCAGAAAACGGTGTGTTAAGGTTCCCACATTTCGTGAGGTCTGAATTTTTAAGCCATCATATATTTGGGTGTCTGCTCTGTAATGCCACCAAAGACCTTGTTCCCTGTATTATAAGGGCACTCAAGATTTGGGGCCCTGTGTTGCAAAGTCATCAGACATTTGGGATCAGCATAGTACAGCCATCATATACTTATGGCTCTTATACTATGATGGTCTCTGTGATGGTAAAGCTACCATATATTTGGGGACCGGTATTGTTGAGAAAACAGATATTTATGTGGCATGCATTTAAAAGCCACCAGATATTTGGAAAGGGTGTAGCTCTGCATTGTAAAGGAACTAGATATTTGGGGGCCTGTATTGTAAAGAAATCTGAGATTTATGTATTATGCATTTTAAAGAGCTCAGATCTTTAGAGAGGAGGGAGGTCTCAGCATGGTAAAGTCAGTTAAAATTTGGCAAACAGTATTTTAAAGCAACAGAGATTTGAGAATATGTATTGTAAAAGCTACTGAATGCATTTACATATCTGCATTTTGAAACCACAGGAGATTTGAAAGGTGGGACATTGCTCTGCATGGTTACCAGACATATGTGGAACTATTTATTGTAAATCATGCCCATATGGACCCAAGCATAGGCACATTGCACAGGGGAGGGCTGGCAAACTTTAGCCCGGGGCAAGACTCAATGCAGCAGCATTTTAGGACCATTTTAAAGGGAAAAAAATTCTGGTGGCCCAGTAACCCAGCCCAAGGTATCCCACTATGGGACCGGCCCGGGGGGGCAAATGCCCCCTTGTCCCCCAGCTCAGCCTGCCCCTGATATTACATCACAAAAGGGCATTTACTGCCTTACTGTCTTTTTTTACTACCCTGTTGTGTATAATCACAATGTTTGTACACAGTGTAAATCCCTTTATAATGCAAATATTTAGGCATTCAATAAATAATCAATTTTAATTCACCACTAGGGATTCTGATGATTCTATATGGCTGTGTTTCCTACTTATCCTGTTAGTAAGGTTGACAACAAGTGAGTGATTTTGCCTCTATATGCATTAGACATAATATAAAAATGGATATTTTATATTTAAACTTAAAATATGGTTGGAAATATACACAGTAAATATTTATTAAATGTACATTTTAAAATAAGTACTTGTACATTTTTACAAGTGTATATTTCCAACTTTGGAATTTTACATTTGACATATACATTTGTATATAACGACTTATAAAGTTAAAATAGAAAAACTAGTTTGTGGTCAACCTTGCTAATACAATAAGTTAAGAAATCCAAATAGGCATCCAAAGAGCAACAGAGTACCTGGCAGTGAATTAAAATTGATTCTTTATTGATTGTCCATTTAAAAACAGACAATAGACATATTCACAGCAACAACTTGATGCAAATGACCTCACAAATTGTGCTACATTACTGATCATTGATATTACACATACCCCTCTATAGATTCCCATATGGGTTTTGCAATCATAATAGAATAGCATATCCAAGATATCTCCATTCAAAAACAGACCTGGAGAGACATTTTAAGTAAAAATGTCTGGGTTATTTCTGTTAACTCCTTTAATCTGCCTTTGTCTTGCTCTATATTTAGCAGTCCAATAAGTAAGTAAGTGATATTAGTAAAGGCAAATCAAACAACATTTATGTTGTGAAATCCTCATAGAAGATCTATCACTGCTACCACTTTCTGGCTTAACATTGGAGTTTGATCATCAAAGCTCTGGATAGGTTATTCTCTATTATCTCTTTTGATTCTTCCACCCAAAAAAATTAAAAATTGGTAGGACAAATGTAAATACAATTTATTTCCTGATTTTGGATTTCTTGTTTGCAATCCAAATGTAGATTAACCATCATCACTGATAATCAACTTGTTCTGGTGATGTATGTCTTACAGCTTTGTCAAGATCTTTCATGTTGTGCAACTAAATTTCCTTGAAATCTGCAGGTTATTTCCTATAAGACTTTAACCAGCAAAGGAAGTTTTATCAGGAGATGTGTTTAGTCATATAATGACCATTTGCTTTAATCTGATATCACATCTTGTTCCGTCTTTGCCTTGTTTCATTACACTTATTCTGTTAACTTAAATTCTCTTAACTACCCTTAGTTGTTTGTCTCGAATTGCGTTTCTAGCATGGCCTCTTTGTCCATTGGCAGGTATCTTACATATGAGTCAATGGTTATAAAATGTTCTGCCGTGTGGGTGCTCCTTTGTGTAATGTAATTACACATTTAGACCTGTGTTTCTCCTGTGTCCATACAGAGACGTTCTGTGGCTATTTAAACCTCTCATCCTCACACTATCCTTGCATGTGTATAAACAAATCCTTTCTGTTGCCTGCATCCTGCCCTCAGTTACACTGCTAGCTTCAATTGATATCTACCTGCCTTCAATTTTGTAACTTCTTGACATAGGCTGGATGCACACTACAGGTTTTTTCATCTGATCATCAGGCCAATCACATGATCAACGATCTTTCGGCTTGATATTGCATTTGAATGTACGCTCCATCGATGAACGATTAGCATTCCAAATCACATCTTCTTGTTTGATTGGATTTTATAAACGGACTAAAAATCTCGGTCAACGATGGAGCAATGTTGTTCCAATACTTCAGTGTGTATGCACTCATGACAAGCAGTGTAGGCAGATCGGCATAGAGTAGGCAGATCACCATAGAGTTTACAGAGTAGCGATCTGTTCAGCTGATGGTTAAAATAGATGAAGAGCACTGATCAGAAGGTAAATATTGTAAAATATGTACAGTGCATACACATGAATCGGCTGACCGGGACTTTCATATGTTGGTAAAATTGTTAACTATATTGCATTGGGAGAAATTTTCTATGGTGTGTACCCAGCCTAAGCTTCACTGCTCCCTGCCCTTCCCCTTTGACTTGACTTTGGATTTTAGGTTATCTTGTAATTTGATATCTTGCTTGTTTGTTAATCAGCAGCCTCCTGGTAAGATTTCTTTGGTGGCAAAGTCACCTTGCCTCTGGTAAAGCCAGGAGGGTCACTAGACTTTGTGCCCCAAACAATCCAATGCCAATTAACAGATGCACAGAGGGTCCAGGTCCTTATACAGATCTTTACACCTGATCACTTATTATGTAATAACAGCAGCATTTCCTATGCAGGGAATACTACTGCACTGCACAAGTTTTTCTTGGGATCAGGACTAGCTTCTTTCAATGTGGGTGATTATGACATGTGGCCCCAAGATAACCCCCTTCTGCCAGCCGCATATTGCAGAGATAACCCCTACCGCCAACTATATCCTGAAACATCACCCTTGGCAGACATATATTGCCAACATATAACCGCAACTTATATGTTGCACAGAACCCTCTCTTGCCATGCCCTTCTCCCTACTAGCCCCTTACCTGAGTCCTTGTGAGCATCTTCTCATTGTTGAGAGTTTTTAGAATAATTCAGGACTATGCAACGCCATGAATAACCCTGGAACCTAAATGATATTGAGGCGACAGGAGTAAAAGATGCTGTACAGAATGTTGGGGGACTTGTGCTCATAGCTACAAATGAACCTGATATTATGTTGCTACAAAAGAACAGCAGGGATCACGGCAAGTGTGGCTGTCACTAGTCAGTGTATGATCTTCAGGATCTATGCACATAGGCCAGAAGAATAGTGTGTGCAGCCCAGCACGATGGAGAAGGCCAATGACCTATTTGTTCATCTGGCCCTTCCACCTCCCAACAATCTCTTAATCCGGCAAGGCTGAGCAGGTACCTGTGTATGTGAGATTCAATTTATATGGTTTTTTAATTATCATCCTGACAAAAAAAGAATTTGCATACTGCACCTCTTTCTGAAGGGTGAAGAGTGCCTGGAACTGCACCAGTCCCTATGTTAATATGGCCCTGACTCTACTGCTGCTTTATATTAATATTACATGTACAGACAGCAGTGGAAAACTGCAGTTACTTAAGATAAAAATAATGCATATATTATTCCACCAACTATGTAAAAAAGTATTAATGCAAGTGATACATAAATTGGTCTTTCCCTAAAACCATTTCACCTATTCAACTGATATTGAGTGCTGATTCTGTTCATTTACTCAGTACTTTAACAAAAACATTTTTTCTGCACTTTTGTAACATTCTGAATACAATCTTTTATCTGTTATATCTTAAGGATGGTTAAGTGTTTACGACCAGACCATTCTTCAATGTTTTCCCATTTAAATTTTTTAACTATTAATCTAACAAGGATAGTGTTTGTATTTCTTAAGGACCTAGAACACAATACTGTTATTGCACACAGGTACAAAACATTTTTTTGCATAAATCCGTAGGGTGCATGTAAGGATACAGAGATTGTCCAATATACACTTCCATGAAAAGTAGAGATTTAGGCTGACAGCTTGAATTCCCTTCCAGTGGTTATAATGCAGCACTAGGGGATGGCAGGAGTTACTGGTGAACACAATATACCCATTTAGACCCTGCATCCCAGGTGAACCAGCATCAAATACTAGCAATACAATCGGTCCACACTCAAATATTCAACACCATTGGAAAATATTGTCACGGGCAATTGAAGTCTTGCCCAGGAATTCACCAGATGACTGGGCTTACCAGAGTAGTGAAGTTAACACAACTGTCCTCTGGTAGCAGGGTGACTAGCAGAATATATATCACAGCAGATGGAGAGAGAATGCCAATAAAGAATAGGAAAGTCAGTGACTTGCAGCAATCTTGGTCAGTGAATCAGCGACTAGCTGATATTGTGGAAAGGCAGATTTGAACACGGAGATCAGGATGGACGTGAGCAGATGCGGGGAGGTAGTAGGGAAGTCAGTGGTCTGCGTACAGCAAGTTGTACCACTGCTTATGGTGAGAAGACTTGTCCAGGTGTAGGTAGGTAGCGGGGAAGTCAGTGGTCTGCGTACAGCAAGTTGTACCACTGCTTATGGTGAGAAGACTTGTCCAGGTGTAGGTAGGTAGCGGGGAAGTCAGTGGTCTGCGTACAGCAAGTTGTACCACTGCTTATGGTGAGAAGACTTGTCCAGGTGCAGGTAGGTAGCGGGGAAGTCAGTGGTCTGCGTACAGCAAGTTGTACCACTGCTTAATAGGTGAGGATGTGTACAGGTGTCGATTAGTGGAGGCATACAAAGGATAATTGAATGCAGACACTGAGAGCACAGAGGAACTTGACCCCAATAGATATGCAGCGTATCCAGCAAAGTCTATAACGGTATGTGTGGCGCTGCTTGGTAGAGACTTGCTCAGCACAGATATGCAGGCCAATAAATCACAATTATGCATATAACAGTCTATAGCGGGTATGGATACCGCTGCTGAGAGTGGAAACTTGTCCTAGCGGATATGCAGAGTAAACGTAGAAAGTCAATAACAGATAGGCATACCGCTATTCAGTAGAACAGTCTGTCCACAGGAAGATGCAGGGACTGCAGAGACGCTGAACGGCAGAGATAAGTGTAGGAACCACAGGTGAGTAGATCCGGTAATCAGAGTCCAGCTGAGGACACAGGCAGGAAACAGGGGACTGTAGCAGGTATGGAAACCAGCGATGAGTAGCACAGGGAATCCACAGGAACTGAAGACACTAGTAGTACACAGGAGACAGTAGCGCGAGTATGGAGACCAGCGATGAGTAGAACAGGAAACAGCAGGAAACTGAAGACACTAGTAGAACACAGGAGACACCTTCAGAGACTCACAGGGAATGAGACTCAAGATCAGGCAATAAGGTAATGAGCACAGGTGCCTTAAATAGAGAGAGTTGCCTGATCAACCAATTAGATTAAAAGCAATAGTCACAAGAGTTCTTGGGTGCTGCGCATGCGCAGTCCATCAGGATGGCGGACGGCCGCGGTTTAGGACAGGTGCCGGCAGGAAGGCTAGGGAGCCACGCACCAGCGCAGAGGCACTCACGGTTCCGGTGAGTGACAGTACCCCCCCTTTTAAAGGTGGGCACAGAACACATGGAGCTGGGTTTGCCCGGATTCTTGGAATATAATTTTTTTAGAAGAGCTGGGGTGTTGAGATCATCTGCCCGGATCCAGGAACGCTCCTCTGGGCCAAAGCCCTTCCAGTGCACAGGGAAACGAAGAACTCCTCGCGAAATTTTTGCGTCTAATATATGAGTGATCTCAAACTCCTCCTCTTGATGAGCTTGAACTGGCTGAGGTGCTGAAGGAGGAACAGAGAAACGGTTGATGATAAGAGGCTTGAGTAATGACACATGGAAGGCGTTGGAGATACGAAGGTTCTTAGGTAGTAGAAGTTTGAAGCAGACTGGATTTATCACTTGAGTGATCCTATATGGACCAATGAAACGAGGAGCGAACTTCATAGATGGAACCTTCAAGCGAATATTTTTGTTAGAAAGCCATACACGATCTCCAATCTTAAGTGGTGGAATAGCCCGTCTCTTTTTATCCGCAAAGGACTTGTTTCTGGCAGATGTCTTCTTTAAACAGGTCCGGTGAGTGACAAATATATTTTCTCATGCCAAATCCCACACACACCATCCACCTTCTCCTAATACTCTCCAATCCTCCGTCAGTTCATTTATCTCCGGTAAACGAAGACAAAGTATCTGCAGTCATCTCATCTACTACCTGCTCCCTCAACCCTATTCCTTTTCAACTTCTCCGCTCTCCCCCCCCCCCCCCTCTGTATGTCTCTCTCTAGAACACCTCTTCAACCTGTCTCTTGACACTGGCACATTTCCATCCTACTTTAAACACACACTCATCTCATCAATCCCAAAAAAAAATCTCTCTCGACCAAGCCTCTTTCCATCTACCACCCCATTGCTTCCAAACTACTTGAGTGACTATTGTACAGGCGCTTATCTAATTTTCTCTCCTCTTACTTCATTCTCGACTATATGCAATTGGGGTTCTGTCCCCAGCATGCAACTGAGCCTGCACTTGCAAAAGTGATCAATGATTTACTTACAGCAAACTCTAAGAATCACTCTACATACTGATCCTCCTTTCTGCTGCTTGTTGATCACCCTCTTCTGCTGCACACCCTTCACCTAATTGGCCTTTGTGACACAGTTTTTCCTGGTTCACTTCCTACCTTTCAAACCTCTCCTTTAGTGTTTCTAACTCTGGCACATCCTCCCCTCTGTTGGGCTCCCTCAGAGCTCTGTACTTCTGCAATTCTCACTGTACACCTCTTCTGCTGGGGAACTAAATTACTCATTCAGTCTTCAGTACCACCTTTATACTGTCAACACCCAAATCGACCTCTCCTCCACTGTCCTCTCCCTTTGTGTACTATCTTGTGCAACCAACACTCTCTCTGCTACCTGCACATAGATGTCCCAATGCTACCTAAAACTCAACGTTTCCAAAACAGAGTTTATCATCTTCCCTCCTCCCAGAGTGACCACCTCCCCTCAAATTTCCCTCAACATCACCAACAAAATTTCCTGTCTCCCAAGCCCACAGCCTTGATGTCACACTTGACTCTGCCCTCTGCTTTATTTCTCACATTCAGTCTCAGTCTCAGTCCTCTACTTAGATGTAGGACTCAATATACAACTCTCGAAGCACAGCATGGCAAACACAGCTGATACTTTTTACAAAGCTGCAATCTTGTGATTGGTGACAATCGAGAAGTATGTCCTGCTTCACATGGCTCTGCTTGTGAAGGGGGCTCTGAGTGCACCTAACAGTTGTGCGTGCAACATAGCCTATGTATTTTAAATGGATGGGAAGAGTTTGGAGAGCAGTCTAGCACCATCTAAAATTATAGCCATGCCTCTTGCATGCTGGTTATGCCTACTCTGTAAACCTAGCCTGGAAATAACCCTCTAGAATTCCTGTGTGTATCCTTGTATAAATATACTAGTTATCCAATATAACTATAATCATAGTTGCCTGCTCTCCTGGAATGTCCGGCAGACTCCCGAATTTCTGGGAGTCCTCCCGGGCTCCTGGGAGAGCAAGACAACCTCCTGGGTTCCTGGCCAGTTCATTAGGCTATCTGGGGGGTGGGGCTTAGCATCACAATTCAAGCATCATTGCTGTCCCACCCCCTGCTGTAATAGGGTAAAATGGTTCTAACAGCTTAGGTTAAGGGGCCATGTTACGTGACCAGCTTGAATACACTCCCAAAAATAGCCAGCAATATCACCTCTCCCGGAGGGGCGATCGCAAAAGTTGTCATGTATGATTATAATTGAGTCATTGTTTGGCATAATATAATACCCTAAAATAGTATTTTGTGTAGTGCATGTGTGTCATCTGAATGGATCATTTTGCAAGTAACATAAAGACACATATAATAATAATTATTATTATTATTATTATTATTATTATTATTATTATTATTATAAAGACACCCATTATTTTTCCATAGCACACTCCCAAAATATGGGCAATCGTTTGCTGGTAAAATAGTAAGGCTACTCAAATAGTTATTTTATTCAGTTAAACAGACTTTACTGAATTTGTTGTGTACTGAAGACACATCATTAATTTTGTTTACTTTTAAAAGTTTAGCATTATATTAGCTATAAAAAAAATGAAAACTGTCAAAATGTACACAGCACGTGACCATAAAGCTTTGTTCCAACTTGCAATAGAAAGCGAGAAGAACACTCTACAGAGAACAGCAACTGAGCCGATTCTACCTATAATGACAACTGCAGTGTATGATCAAAGCAGTCCACTATTTCTGGCTGCAGTAATTTCCGAGGCCAGGTCACTCGCCTTGCTCCTTTAAGCTTTGGCTGAAAGTGGTGAAGATGCGCGCTGATCACCTGCCGGAGCCGAGCATGCTCCCTGCTCGGGAGAGGAGGAGACTAGCAGTGGTAGGATTTCTAGCCGGGCAGCCAGGATCAGTAACGCTGGAGCCCATCATTATGGAGGAAGAAGCGTAGGATTAGAGAAAACGGGGGAAATACGCTCCATAGCAAGCTAGAATAAAGGCTGGAGTATTAAATAAGAGCAGGGGCATCGCATACAGCTCAGCGAACGTGTCATGGGGAACGAAGGCAGTGTAGAAGGAGGAGAAGGGCTGGGTGGATATCCAGAGGGGATGGTAGGTGATGGGAAAGGGGGCTTCGCCCAGATCCCCGGCGGAATGGAGGCTGATCTCAGCCGGCTGAGCGAAGAGGAGAGAAAACAGATTGCTGATGTGATGTCAAGGGCGCAGGAGCTGCCGAGAGGGAGTCAGACGGATCGCCCAGCGCTAAGGCATGGCATCTCCCTTACTGTATGTTATTATTATCGTGGCTTGTGACGGGTGGATCCTTCCAGGGAGCCGTCACTACACGAGCTCACATCAGAGCATCCCCCGTTACAACATGTCTGATCAAATCTTATTCCACAGCCTCACACCCAACATATTTTCCTTACTCTTTCCTCCCCCTTTTTGAAGGACGTGACATGCTGTATTTGTAACCTATACATTTGTGTTTCTCTTTGGGGATCACTAGCCACTGTATCTGTGAATGTGTAAGCCCAGTTACCAATCAACAAATTGAAATATACATCATGGCAAAATGTGTGATGACGGGACGTGTCCCTGTTCTGCATGAATGAGTGTGGTTTTCAAAGGTGCAGTTTAACAGTATTTCAGGATCCTGTTTCTTTAAATAGGTTTCCACATATCAGTGCTAGGAAGTAGTACCCTGCTCAGTAGGATATGATTAATAATTGATTATTTTTTTGATTACACTATTTTTATCGAATTGGTTTCAAAACATCGGAAAAGATAACATTGACAATATGCCACCAGTTTACACATTGGTTGCAAATTATGAATTACGCTGTTTTTTTGCTTTTAATATTTGATCCCTATCTTTTAGGGGGATCGGATCGTGCTATGAAATGGTCAGTAACAGTGCCAGTGCTTGCTGTCTATGTTGTGACCAAGCTTTACTGACTGATTTAACGTCTGTACTCTGTAGGAATTAGCAGGGGTTTGATTACAGCTTTCGCTGTGCTAGTTTCCTTCTCCATGGTTCTGAAGTTCTGTATGCTAAATACTGCTAACACCGGGGCCATGTTTGCATGTCGTTTGCAATGTTCCACTCTAGGGAAAAGCCCCCATCAAGACATCATACTTATAAACAAGTATATTGCATTTATACACAGTTATATTTTACTCAAAACAATATTTATATTATATAACTAGAAATCACAGGTCCATAGTGGTGACTTGGTACACATTTTCTTGTATATTTACCTTTCATGTATATTCAGCAATGAAACATGCTTGGAGTTTGTGATCATATGAAATATATATATATATATATATATATATATATATATATATATAAAATCATTATTGTTTAATGTGCATTAAACAATACCTAATATACGTTAAGGCTTTTGCATACTATATCATATGTATCAAACGGATAGGTCATTATTTATTTATTTTATAACTTATAGTGACATTAGTGCACTGTATTTGTATTTTCTTGGGTCTTGTAACAGGTATAAAGTATATGCCATTTTAGTGGTGCCAGTGAATTTATGGCAGTGAAATAGAACATGTAATATTAAGTGCACTGAGCCATAGATGTACTATACTGCATATTTCAATCATTCATTACAGATCAGTGTAGTCTTTCTGTGGGACTATATATTGATATACATCACTGTGCCATCAATGAAAATCAGTGCCAGAATGCATATTGATTGTAATTCTAGTCTATTCATGCTGTTATGGCCTTCCTTTATGCCTGTCTCATTTTAGATTTCTTCTAAAGGGCAGTCACAAAGCTTTAAATGGCAATTTGCATATATCATTAAGCTAAAGGAACAGGCAGTATCATTATAAGAGATGTTTATATTTTGTTGTTATGTGGGTATGTACTGGCAGAAGCTGGACATTATGCTGATCTTGGAGAATAAGGAAATAAACTATTGACAGGTTGGAAAAGCAGCAGTTTCACAATTGCTCTATAAACATCACTCAACCCTACCTTTAAACATAAATTATTTTTCACCCATGCTTGGCAATTCTTCCTTCCTTGATTGTTTTTGTTGTTGTTAATGTACTAGTTTTTTTAAGCTTTACCACTATTGAAAACTTAAAAATTGTTGTCACATCAATTGAACGTAGAAACCACAGATCTAAGGTCAGCGACCTGGGAATGATAGTGTTAAAAATGAAATTTGCTGAGGAAAAGCCAATATTCAGGATTGCACTGAACAGCAGATTTTCATTGCAGCCCTTCAGGATCCATTTCTCATTAGGGTTAAGCTTTTAACTTTGTAACTTCACTTACTGAACATTCATCTTAGAGAAAGCATTGGTAAATGTCTAAGACCGTTTTGTTTTATTTTCAAGTACCTATAAAATTTGAGATTTAGAAAATGTTGTTTTAATTCCATTGGGGCAGTTATATTTAATTTTAACTTAATCAGATGCACCTGGTAAGCAATAATAATTCTGAGAAATGAAAATGAACTGGCAATATAACTAGGTGTGCAATGAACATAAACATTCCAGCCATAGAATCTAGAAATGATTGCCACACACAGTAATCATAACCACAATAATTACTGGCCCATCTGTGAAACTCCTTGTGGTTTCTTATGATGCACATATTCTCTAATGGTCCATTGTGGCAACTATTGCTTTTACTATATATTTGCACAATATCTGAAAGTCTTATGGTACAAAAAGCTAAAGAGACTATATTTATTTAAAACATAGGCCCTGAGTGCTTTTTTTAGATTATGTAATAGTCTATCACCTGCTTAGAAAACATAAAACATTATTTATTAATTGAGTTAATTCAATACCTTCTCATTGTTGTGCCAGTTTTTACTCTTATTTTTCCTTATGTTGATTAAAGACTTTTTTTTGTTGTTGCTGACTAATCATTCTTTTCACTTGTTGCAAATAATCAGCTATCAATGGAATTGGCCCAGTTAATTTCAGGTTATTGCACTGAATTTGTACACACGGGTATGATCCATATCCTTGTATTATACTTCCACATCTGTGCTGCTAAACTGAATGATGCACGTAATCAGGAAAATAATGCTGATATAGCATTTGATTGCAGAAAAATGATTCCCCCCCCCCTAAATGCACAATAAAGATAACAACAAGCTTAGAGCTCACTGTACCCACTTTAAATGAAGCAGACTCTTCACTCCATAATGATTTTCCACACAAATGAGCATTTATTGTTATGTAATATCTAAATAGACATTTCAAGATAATCCCTTTATGGTGTAAGAAGACATATATAGTTCATGTTTGAAATTCAGTTTTCAATTATATCAGTTCGTACTTTTACTTTGTTGTAAAGCAGAGTAGATTGGGTTTCTCATTTATTTTGCTGAAATATAATTATTGACATGATGAGGGTTATTTACTAAAAGAGGCATAAAAGTGTAAATGTACAGTAACCTATAGCAATTAGCTTTGGATAATATTGTGTAAGTTAGACAATGAAAGCAAATGTCTGATTGGTTGCAATATATTGTTTTGTTAACAAATATACACCACAGATGGAGCATTTATTTTGTATGTATAATCTTGTAAGCAATAGAAAGCTAAGAAATAATAAGGCTTTGATATTTAGTGAAATACAGTACTTCAATATCATAAATACTAAAGTCAGTTTGTTGTCCTCGGACCAGCAGTCACAAATTATGGTAGCCCTTGAAAAGAACACCTAAGCCGGCATTTCCTAAGGGTCTGGTGATTTTTCTAATCCCACTCCTTGGATGCGGTTTTCATATCCAAACCGCAAGAATTAACTACCTGCGGTTTGGAGGCTGATATCTTAAACTCCATCTAAAGTGTGGCAGTTTGCAAACCTCTAAATTGCATGTGGTTTTACGTAGCAGTTTTTATTATGTTTAGTGCTTGGCAAGATGGTATTTGCCCTGCTTAAGCAAGTGCAGGCAAATAAAGTTGGTAATGGATTGTAGATCAAAATGTTTATAAATACATTAATTTGAAACATTGAAACTCCAAATCCTATTGGCAAGACATTTATTAATGTTTAACAACAGGTGTATGACCATTACTTACTTTAATGCACTTATTTAAATACATCCCAAGCACTAATATGTAACAGCACAGTTGCCAAATGTTCTTATTTGCAGCACGGAACAAGTGCATAATAATGTTACACTTATTAAACATGTTAGCTGCAATTCATAGCATATATTGTTATTATCCAGGCTGTGAGTTAATATTTATCTAAAAGGAGTATTTAAGAGTGCTCATAGGTCCACAGGCACAGTATCATGTGTATCCTGCATGGATGCAGCAGCTCAGCAGCCAAATGTCACTGGGAGATGTTTTAAAATTGGCTACTATATAATAGTGCATTGAGGATCCATAAAGTTAATGAAAACAGTAAAGAAAAACAGCAAGCTGCTAATAGTGTACTTAGAATTAATAAGACACCATGTGACATTATATAATGTATTGTGTAGAAAGCAAAATAACTAGTGTCTATCCCAGTTAGGTGGAACAGTCAGGTGGCTGAATGTTCTTGACCAAAATATCTTAACATAGAGCATGTGTTCAATTGGAATAAGTTTTTCCAACATTACTGAGAATATGTATTGAGCTTTCTCTCTGCAATAGTTTGCATTTATTTGCCCTTTAACAGTAGTATTGAGAAATGTTAGCCTTATGTGGGAGTGCTCTACAACCTTTGTAATTAGAAAGGAAGACATAATAGAAAGTAGTAAAGATTTTTAAAAATGTTCTCAGTATTTATATAGTATGTTCAGGGTACCGACCGCTGAGAATAAATACAATTGTAATTTGTTGATTTCAAAAGTTACTACCTTTTAAGGAGATGTATAATGTGCTGTGTTTTCAAAACTAGTGTAAATTTAAATTCAGATTGAATGCAAATATTTATTTAAAAATACATGTAAGAGGCACCCAGTCATGCATGTAGTAGTGATGTATAGGTGTTTTTATACTTGCCTAAAATATTTTCGAATTTCAGCATTTGTTGACTAGAAGCTGCAATGATGATCTGTCTCAAAGTGGGAAGTAGTGTGCTGTGCTGTATGTATGGAGAGGAGAAATGTATAATAACAGAAATGATTGTTTATTGTTTGTCTATTTAATAAATACTGTAGAATGTAAACAGGCAACAGTAAGGAAAAAACTCACATACATTGTTGCTCATAAAGCAGTCTATTTATTGGTTGAAGTCTGAGTAGACATATGAACTGGATTTTCACAGAAATATGGCAAGGTTCAGGGAGATTTTGCTGAAATATTTCCTGTGTTAAAGGGTTTATTCCCTTCTGATTAAGTTTATATAAGACTTGGGCAGAGTTGCAGTTTCTGTTCTCTGCTTTACCAGAGCTGTTGGGTAGTATACAATAGAATGCATACAACCTTCCCAGTTTGATTAGCAGTTGATGGAACAACTTTCAGTTAGCATAATGCATTTGGTTCTAGTCAAAGTGGTACAGTTGTTATAACAAAACTAAAGAGGAACATTAAAGAATGGCAGGGCTGGATAGTTGATACGTTCAATTGTTATCCTGTTCCCCTAGTGCATATTTGTAATCATGATGTTTGGTGTTGTACATGCTGCAGCAGCGGTATTGTGCAGTTTACAGAGTTAAACTTAATGATTAACCCGCGCTACCAATTAAATAAGTACCAGCATCAACACACTAGCCACTGGAATACTTATCTGTGTCAAAGTACCCCCTGAATAATTGTAGCCACAGTGCATCTGCCCACTGAACCACTGTCTTCTATCTGGGAGACAAGTAGAAACAAATGGGTGTGCAAAGGGTTCTGGGAACTGAGATAGAAAACATGACCTGTGACAGAGCATCACCATCCGCAACTGCAGTTGTTGATCAGGACAGAAGAAAATGGAGGGAGGTCTTGACCTGACTTGATCTTATAAAAATAAAAACACTCTGAGAGCCCATTATATTCTTAAAATGCAATTGCAGTAGATAATGTCAATTGTGGAAACATAACAACAGAACAACATATGGCTTCAAAATACATATACAATATTCTGCTAAAGTGCTTTTGAGTTTAAAGCTCTATCTATTTCCATGCATATATTTTAAGACTGCTCCACTTAGCCAGATAAGCTTTACCCTCACCAATCCTCTATTGGTTCTATTTAAAATCCTGCCCCAGGAATTATATATCATGCTAACTGTTACGAGGCTGTAGTGATTTTGTAATGCAATGATTAAAATAAATGCTAGTAACAATGACAGAACACACATTGTTAACTTCATAATATGTTACAAAATTATCAATAATAAATGTGAACATTTATTATGCACTGTTTATGGAGTTTGCCTTTAGACTTATTTTCACAAAATTCAGACTGATATGACAAGATTGAACTAATTGAAATAGTTGGTACATAAAAAAAATAAATTGTGATGGTGCTTTAAGTACAAGTCTTCATTTGTGTTGAGAGGTAACACCATTTTTTGTCTTATATTATCTTCAAACTGGCAATGTATGCATTCCGTTCCAAATATTACAATAGCACTTTTTTCCCTCACATAACAGAGGCCAACATTTTAATCCTGACCAGAAATGATTATGAAAATAATTGTGTTAAGCCAGTTAATACAAATAAAGAGTTCAAGCAATATTTGCTTCACAAATAATGCTGGTCAGCACAATTTCCAATACAAGTGTATAAATTAGAATAAAAAAGTGTAACGAACAACTCAAATCAGGTCCATGTTGCTTTCATCTGTATTATGCTAGCCACATGTTGCAATTCAGGTCACTGGCTGAATGACCAGGTCTGTGAGAAGTGAACTGAAGAAATGGCTACAAACATCCCACATCACATCTGAGTTGACAGATGATCTTACAGCAGTTATTGGGGTCATTAGCCATCCAGACCTTGAGTCATGCTGTAACAAATACAATAAGACATTTATAGTTTCATATTGTGCAATCTTTGGTCAATTTCGGTATAAAATGGCATAGTACTACCTTGAACCTAATGCATACAAATATCATGCTATATGCACAAAATCATCTAAATTGTCAATTTATTCATAAAGATTATCCTGACCTAGTTTAAATAAAGCTACAATGATTAAGTAATATACCTTTCAAAAAAACAATGCTAATAATGGGTAGATGATTTGTTACCCCATTGATTTGTAGGCGACCTTAAATGCTACTAATTTCTATAGCAAATTAGTTAATATTTTTGATGTACTCATTTCTTATCACTATTCAAGCATATTAACCCTTATTTTTTGTAATTAGCCTATCTATATTTGATCTATGTAAGCAGAGCTCAGCTCCAACAAATGATAAAGTGGATAGACGGTATCCTTCTTTCAAGTAATGTGTCATAATGGACTTTAGTTCTTAGGGTACTCTCAGTTCTCCCAATAGTTAATATACCACAAGAGCATGTTTTATGATATACAGCAAAGTCATGGAATTTGAGCTTTAATACTGCATACAATGGGTAATTTTGAATATTTTGGTGCTATATAGGATATAAAAGGACAGTCAATTGAATTTGTGACCTTTGATTCTAGTCAAGTAATTTAGATCTATCGGACATAATGCCCTCTTCACTGGGGATAAAGATGTAAAGGTATGTCGTGTCCAGGTCCTGGAGTCATCCTTATAGTCATCCCTAGGTCAGGTCTGTTGCACTGCCCTCCCACCAACCATTTTTTCACATGTCCATCTCTTTGCCCCTGACTTCATGTCAAGTTACTTTATGCCCCCCACTAGTACAGCAAGTTGAAAGATTAGTTCTACAACTGTCCTCTAGTTTTGCTCTAATATGCCCCCTACTTTTACTAAATAAACAGGTTAATGCTGTATCTATGTAAAGCCACTAACTACCTTGGGGGTTACTACAAATACATTTTTATTTTAAAGCAACTGTTTGTTTGTTACAACTGGAGCTGACATTCCAGCTTAGGTTACAGCTGGAACAATCAGATAAGTTTTTAGTTTTTAGAGGTAACAATTATGTCTCTCTTTTGATCATGTAACCCCCAAAAAATACAGGATGTAGAAGTACTGCATGTTGTACACGACGCACATCGCTCTATCAAACGCTGAACACGAATTACTTTTACAGAGCCTTGGATTAAAGCCCATGCCTGCCCAATGTGAAACGGGGGTTGAACAATCATTAATGTGCTATGAATTAACAGTATAAATCATCATGCAAACAATATCATATACAAAATTAAAATTCAATATAAAGAGATAATAAGTTAATATCATATACTTAAATCATGTAATATGAGTAAAGAGGATTTTTCTGCCCTGTTCACTGAGTTTTGTAGGCCACATCCCTCTTTGTAAATACCATGTCTCTCTTTCAGCATACCATGTTACCTAAGGCTATAACACCAATGACACAATATAACATTTGCTAAAATATTGTAGGAGTGGAGTTATTCAGTTATCCGTATATACAGAAAAAAAACTAAGAATGCTTGCCCTCCTCCACCCCAGCCCTCCAAATTGTCTTGCCTGTGCCATTAGCTCCTGCACTCTACTTTCCACCCTTAGTAGCACATTTACACCAAAATAAATCCCGTAAAAATATTGAGCTCCTTCTCTATAGTTGTTAAATAATGGAATTAAAGCTATGAAACATGATGTCTTCAGAAGTTACAATAACTGATATAATATGTCAAATATAAAGAAACAGCTAGACTAAATATCAATATATCGCTAATCCAATTTGTAAGATCTATCTATAAATTGATATGTATTATTGCTATAACATTATAATTACGTTATAATTACATTGTAGAATTACACTAGTTAGGATTTTTTACTTAATATGTCATATTATTTAGGCACAATTTCAGTCATTATCTTGTGTATTATAGCAGGCCGCACTTAACTATGTGGTCACTCAGATCCCCTGGAAGAAAGGACTTTATTGCAGTCACTAGTGCTGCAACCATGGTAGTCTTACCACTAATTAGAGTATGCAGTGACCATGAGATTGCATGGATATTGGTGTTGTTGGACGCCATGCACGCATGTTGCATGTTTTCAAAAAACAGCTAGACTTTGGAAAATATCATTGTTACTTTTGGAGAATGGATGGCATTTTTTTTACCATTGGAAAACCTGGAAGTGTATTAAGTGAAGATTTTGATTGTATTTCTTTAGATGAACAATGTGATAGTTCAAGTGCTTATGCATTGCTGCTACCAGCTAATTATTTTGTCTGACTTCTGGCGAACTGGAAACCAGGCATAGTTTACAACAGACAGCCCTGTCTAGTATTCAAATGCTTCTGCCCTTCGCTTCCATAGTGCCCCACTTGACTTTATTATATACTGTAGATTTTATGGATTTACTGATCTACATAGATTTAACATAAATCTACATGGCAAATTATGTATCGGAACTTAATGGTTACTTTTTCGTGTTAATAATAACTTTATGTAGTATATTAAATTATGTTTTATGATGATGTATATTCTGAAGACTGCAGAGGAATGTGCTTTAGGCTATATGTAGCAAGTAATGAAAACAGTGCAATGATAATATTTAGAATTTTAATGTGTGAAAATTCACTGCAGCATTTCACTGTAATGCATTATGGCACAAGCATTTTCCACTTGAAAGAACTGAAAATGGACTCGGCAGGGGCAGCTGGAAATTTTACAGTTGTAGAAGGCCTCAGTCACACTGTTATATCTGCCACGGGTGCATGGTATGCGGTGCATACAGGATAATAAGTCAGTGGTGCCTGTGCCATCCTATTGTTTGAAGAACCCCTTGCATTCTGGAGTACTCAAATCACTTCAGCCGCATCACTGCTGCTTTTATGGCCCCGTCATTGCACACTGGTAACAGATGTATTTATGCGTGTGGGCACCACTTTCTGTGTCGGCTTCACCTCCCCCCTCTCACTGAACCACTTTTTTTAGTTACTTTTTTGTGAGACGGGGTGCTCAATAATTACTACCGCACACATTCTCACTGTATTCATTAAACAGCCCTGATCAGTCTCTATGGAAGATACAAAATGTCCATAGATTCATACAGATCATGGACCTCATTTGGAGTCGGACGCAAAGTCCGTTTAAGAAGTGTAGGAGTGGGATTGTGCAGCAGCTTGGTAGGGTATTACGAGTTGCAAGCAACCCCAGTTGCGTCCTACTCTTAATATCCTATCGAGCTGCGAGCAGTTCCTGCAGCTAGCTAACCGCTTGTACCACCTAATTCCTGCCGCACAGCTTCAGCCCTGTTTTGACGTGTGTTGCGTCTGCGCCTCACTGCGACTAAGATGTATTTACATGGTCATGCCTTCACAATTCAGCGTTCCTCCCATTCTCTCGTAGCGAGTCGCAAGCTGTCTCAAGTGTTAATTGCGTCCAAGATGCAGGTGGATTTGGAGCTTTGCGTGGTAGTGTTTTTTGGTTAGATGCGCCTAAATCGCCTAAATCGGTCCCATATGTAATGTTAATACAATAGCTTAAACTGAAAACAAAACATTCTCATTTTTTGTATGTCTGTGTCTTCCTATAAAGATACCATTTAATATTGGATCAATTAATGTGTAGCCCCCTATCACCATTTGTGGCCTTAGGCATATGCATCGGTTGGTGATGTATCTCCTCTCTTGCCATCTCCTCTGCACTAACTAGCTCTGGTGTGTGGGCAGAGCTGTAACAAAACATTTTAGTGCCCTGGGCAAGACAGTACACTGATGCCCCCCTCGCCCTTTCCCACACACTCACGGGAATGCACCGCCTGAGTGGACATTCCTACAAGGTGCTGCTGCCGGTGTCATAAACTCAGTTGCTGCATGGCCAGATACTAGAATGTTGGAAAAGAGATAGTTACTATTCACCTCCTGGAAAGTAGAGCAATGGCTACCTAACCTCAACCAGCCCGATATTAAGTCATATAAACAGGCCTCTTTGCATCCAATCAGCCAAAGAATTTAATTAATAGCATTCACATGTAATAAATATGCTTATTTTCTCCCCATAGAGCTCAGACATTAAATTAAATAGCACCCGCATTTAATAATTAGGCCTCCTTCCCCCTAACCAGTCTAAAAATAGTGTTTACTTTTAATAAATAAGCCTCCTTACCCCCAACCAGCCCCAACATTAAATGAATAGCATTCACTTTTAATTAACAGACCTATTTCACCCCTTCTCAGCCCCAATATTATCTGTCATCTTCTTGCTCGGTCTGTCTTCCTCCTGCTTCTTCTTGTTTCCATGCTGGCTCTATACAGCGTCCTGATGTCACATTTGCATGTCAGGTACACTGTAGGGAGCAGGGAGCCGGACGTCTTTCTCTTTGTGCCGGCTCCTAGTCACTGAGAAATTGCAACTCTTCGGTGAGTGTCATGACTCCATATGGGGGCTGCATATAGCGGCCTCCTCGGCCTTGCACCCTTGTTACAGCCCTGAGTGTGGGCATAAGTGACCAGAAGAGGCCCCACTCATGTGGGTCTTTCCAGTTAGGCACCGTCTCTTGTTTGCAAAGTAAATAAACTTTATTTACACTTCTTCAGCTTCCGCTCCAACACTGGGCTGCAAAAACTTGTAAAAAAATTAGGTATATCTCATATCTCCTCCTGTACAATTCTTAAATAGTAGACAGTTCAGGTACAGTATAGTTACATAACATCCCAGGTTCTCATGGATCCCTTACAATTTGGACTGAAGCAGTTACCCATTTAAATGGCCTCACTCTTTGTCACGTGTTTTCTAAAAATGGCCTCTCTCCCTGACACAGATTTTCTCTCTTTTTGAGGTAAAATCTCAACCGTGGTTTCTATTAGCCACATGACAATTCTTACAGACACTGTTAAGTGTTTCTTGGCAGTGTTGTCTGGCTTTCAATGTCAGCATTAACAGATAGTAGTGCCTCTTGGTAAGTGTATTATTATTGGATACACTGCATGTGCATGACTCTCCAAAGACAAAGCTTCTCACTAGTCTCCACAGCTTGTTGAATATAGCAGCCAATCTTATATGCTTTTTAGCAGGAGATCTCCTGGTACTCCTGCAGGTAATGGTGATTTACACTCAAACTGAAACTCCTCACAGGGACACTGTCCCTCTCTCTCTTGATCTCTGTTCACCAGTAGATGTGGTCATACAACACTACGAAGGGAACTTTACATGTGTATTCAAGTTATTGGCCTTTAAGGTTTTGCAAGCAAACCATTGCAAGAGAGTTATAGTATGTGAAGGAAAAATAAAGGTGTGTTTATATAATAAAAAATATGCCATAGTCTCCTTAGTAGACCTATCTCTCACTCAAGAGCGTTCCAAGGGTTGTACTTTCATAAAACGGTCAAGACTTGACTTTACTGATAATGATGAATAAAATGTGATCACACCTGGGAGTTTGCTAAAGAAAAAGTATTAAACAGCCTATGCCAGTCATGGGTTATATATATATATATATATATATATATATATATATATATATATATATATATATATATATGTATACAGCCTTACCAATGATCATAACTACAACTCTGTTGTGCATCAGATTGTCGCATTCAGCAATATATAGAGGGCAGATTTTCAATACCTGGGACTTCAAGAATAAGTAAAATTTGCAACTATTGATATTTTCAGAGTTTCATGGTCCATCAGATATACACTTTTCTGCTAATATAATGTGTAGCCTCATGGCATAACCCCTTTTAAACTGCAAATACCCTAGAAATTCTGGCTACCCAGCCACAGTGCCAGTCAAGCAGATTTGTGTCATGGCCACATTGACTGTTCAGTGCTTGTGCTGAAGAGCCGGAACCCACTGTGTTTATTTAGTATGGTGGCTTGATGACAGCACACACTGTCAGTTCAAAATCTTTTGTGCATCTTTCATAGTAGTCGGAGGCTTCAACTGCTAAATAGTTTCCAATACTGGTTGAGCTATAGTACGCTGTGGTGCAGACCATATCATGCCAAGATATTTAACAGTCTGTATTGGTCCTTATATTTTGTCAGTATTTATCATCCAGCCCCGACTCACCATAAAGTCAGTAACCATCTTTAAATCCTATGTCTCCTGCTCTTTTGATTTACCTGATAACATGGGGCCTGTTTCATTAAGGATCTTAACTTAAGAAACTTCTTATTTAAGTCTCCTGGACAAAACCATGTTACAATTCACTGGAGGAGGAATGTATATTTTGGACCAATTTGCATTCTCTCTAATTACCTGTTTCACTGCAGACAGTGAAGAATTTTACAGCACAGCCAAAAACATAAGTGTTTGAAGGTATGTATATGGACTGCCCTCTCAAGGTATCCATTCCAATTAAGCTATCTGGTAGTTCAGATACCAACACTCCAGCAGGGAAAATTTTACCACTACCCAGGTGTGTTGTGAATTGGGGAGATGTGAAACATGAAATAGTGAGATATCTGCTCCTGTGTTAAACAAAGCTGTACATCTTATATGGCTCACATTTGGTTGCCTTTCATAAAGGATGTGGCACTTTCCACCCACATCCCCCAACCTCTGAACCTTGTACTGCTCAAGTGTTTTCTGTACTTCTGCATATGGGCTGGTCAGAGGCAGAACAGTGGGTTGTACTGTGGGAGTGGCATCACATATTCAACATCACTCATGGGCTTAGGGACAACACCCTTGTTTTTGAAGTGCTTTCCACTGTTTAAACAAATCTACAGTAGGCAGTAGATATACCATCTATTTTGTCTGTAGGTAATCCTGTATTTAACAAGTCAAGAAACATTTGTTTTCTAGTCACTTTGTATCGAGCACTGTGGTTGGGGGCTTATACTCTTTCAGTTGTCCCCCCATCCCTCTTGTTAACAGTGCTGCCAACTGACTCAGCATTGTACATGCATCAAATACAGTTGTCTCAGCAGTTTGTTTAACAGACATTCCAACATTCCAAATAAAATGGATTTCAAATAAGCAGGAGCTGTCTGCAACAATTGTGTCACCGTGTAGGGGGCTACTTTTAGCATATCGGGTCTTGTCCAAAGAAATGCCACAAAGAAAAAAGTTACTGCTACAGTTCCAAAATGTCTCTCTGTGCCAGACATGCCAATTCAGGCAATGTTTGGATCCATGCAACTGTATAAGACCACAGTGTTTTAGGTAGCAGATTAGATGGGGGGATTGTACACTTCTGCAATTATATCCCTCACGAAATGTAACAGTTAAAAAGAAGCCTCAGTTTCTCTTGCTCTATCCATGTATAACCTGCCATGGTGATCCACACTCAGAGAACTCAGTCCCACACTTTCAGTATTGGTTAACAACATCACACCATCCGCTCCAGTCTCCCACAGTCACAGTAACCAGCTTTACAATTCTTCATTATGTCTCTCTCTGTATTTATTCCCCATTTCCAAAAATTCTGCTGCTGTATATGATCTAGTCTCCTCAGTCATTCTAGACGTGGACTCTCATCTCTGTTGTTTAGTCATTATAGGTAACAAGTTTCCTGCTACTACTTCTGTGTATTCAATCTCTTCATCTGAGGAGTCTGCATCAGTTTGATTTAAATCCTCCTAAGCCTGTTCTTGCATGAGCGTCCTCACATGGACAGGATTGAGCGTTTTATCCCTTCTCCTCCTTTGTTGTTATCTATATACAACATCTACTACATACTTAGAAAATTGCTGCTCTAATTCGCCATTCTGTTTTACCTGATCTCTCATACACACTCGGAGCAGAGCCAGCTGCTCTTTTAATGCATGGTTCTCATCCATCAATCTTTCACATTTACTCTCCTGATCTACCATTACTTGTACACAGATATTCAACACAATAACACCTACTTGTTTTTGTCCCTTGTCATACCTTGATAGATCCATAATACATGTTGCCTGATTAGGGTCAGCCAGGGGCCAGTTGTTACATGTCTAATTACTTCATCATCATCATCATCATCATTTATTTATATAGCACCACTAATTCCGCAGCGCTGTACAGAGAACTCATTCACATCAGTCCCTGCCCCATTGGAGCTTACAGTCTAAATTCCCTAATATAGACACGCACTCACAGACAGACAGAGGGGGAGACAGACAGAGAGGGAGAGACTAGGGTCAATTTTGTTAGCAACCAATTAACCTACCAGTATGTTTTTGGAGTGTGGGAGGAAACCGGAGCACCCGGAGGAAAACCCACACAAACACAGGGAGAACATACAAACTCCACACAGATAAGGCCATGGTCGGGAATCGAACTCATGACCCCAGTGCTGTGAGGCAGAAGTGCTAACCACTTAGCCACTGTGCTTACTTCATACATGGGGTCCAGACTCCGGAACTAGGCCACCATGAATTAAGTAACTCTCCCTTCTTTTCCTTTGTCTTATTATGCTGCTTGAGCCACTGAAACATTTTGTCTAGTGTCAGTTTACAATCTCAATTACAGTTACAAGTATGCCAATTTTGTTCCCAGTGAAACATATTTTTATATAATACCAGTGATTTATTAAGTGAATATAGGAAACTACTATCAAATAAAACAAACAATAATTATGTGATTAAGTTACTATAATTCAGTAGTACAGTCAAGCAGTGGTCACAGTCCAGGGAGCCATGTTGTCATTTGACACCTGTATTCTTTTGGGATAAATGGTCTGGACACTGTCAATTCATCTGGTCACACGGGGATGCTACTATATACTTGTTAGTCACATTCTGATATAGAGGTTGTTAGAACGATGGCTCCCTGACTCATGACCATATATGGTAATAATATGAATACACAAATAGGATTCCCTCAGCACAGCATAGAAATGAATAGTTACATCATCCAAGTAGAAAAAATAGCTTATTGTATACATGACATTGCAGGTACATGATCTCATAAAAAGTACAATATCTTGATCACCCCTACACACTCTTTACACCTGGAGAGACAGTATGGGAGAAGGAAGCTGGAGGCAAGTGTGGGCCAAGTACTGTAAGGATGTAGTCACAAAATTGCAACTGAGGGTGGTTCAAATATGTAGCCAGTGATGATGATGACTATTAGCAGCACTATCTAGAGCCTTCTGATTGGCTGTTTATGAATTGACCTCCAGCTGATAGTACTTCATTCATCAGTGTTGTGGCTATATTATATGAATTAATTAAAGTAACTATTGACTGTCTATTCATATAGCAAAATAAACTAAATGCTGACTATACACCTGAAAATGTATTGTAGTGCATACAGTACTATTTGTTAACGTGATTTGTTTGATTTTTATCCCACACAGCCATAGATGTAAACTTAACTTGCTGAAAGAGTAGACGTAAACGAATAGTGAACCTTTTTATATTATGAATTGCGTTATTTGGATTATTAGATAGATATGAAAAGAGCAAATAAATAAAATGAATACATTTAAGATATTACAAAATGACCATAGAAAAGAGTAAAATAAAGGTAAATATAAATCACTCTCAAAGAATGTTGGTAATAAATCATATTGTATATGTTCACAAATGATAATTTACAGAAACGAGTGTAAACTGAATTATTGTCAGTGTTGTTCAATAACAGACCTGAGCAACTGGTAACTGTGCTGTCAGCTCCAGTAATAAAGCCTCCCTTGACGGAATAAAGAAGAGCAGTTTTTTTATATTTTTCCAAGCCCCGCTCCCTCATTACAGCCGGACATGTGCTTCTTACTGATAAAGAAATTGCTATAGCGTGTTTTTGATGATGAGGCAGAGCCAATGAAGTCTTTCAAGATTAATTGAATATGTCTGAGCCGCCATTAGTTAGCTAAGTATTGCAATTTTTAGTCAGCGATGCCTGAAATTTTCCATAGGAGAAATACAACGAAACAAGGGGTGAATATCTGAATTAATTAAAATGAAATATCAGTCTTTAATGATATTCATAAGTATATATATTCAATATGTAAAAAATGCAGAAACCATTAAAGCAGCAATCCCACAGATATTTTTAAGTGTGAATCTGATTCATTAATTTTTCATAGCTTTCCTCCTACAAATCATTATCTCTTTTTCAGTGTATCTCTGTGTCTCTGTGTAGCAGTCAGTCTGCTACATAGAAGCTCTCAGCATGTCATGAGATGGCAGAGAGAGGAGTGCAGACAGAGCTCAGAGTGGGGTCCAAAGCACCTCTGCTCACTACATCGTGTGACTTTGGTTGCCATGTTAGTCCAGAATCATAAATAATTATTAGCAGGCTAAAGAAGAAAAACAAGGGAAAATGGTAAATGTCAACATTCTTCTTACTACTTGCCACAGTGATTTATTTAATAAAAATTATTTAATGGAATTGCTTTAATTACAGTTTGTTTATGTTTTACTGTTATTGTAATGCAAATTAATTTTAATTGTAAATGTTAATGTATTCTGTTAAGTGCTCTTTATAACATTTCATTTGTTAACAATATAGAGCACATATTTGAGAAGTATTATTAAGTTCCAGTGTCACTTAAATTTACACCTTATGGTGGTAGACCTTTATAAAGTTTTCAATTTATGTCCTGTCTTTGTAATGACCAAGCCCTGTGCTATTCCCTTGCTAGTGTGGAAACCAGTGTCTGCCACAGTCAGCTAAAACAAAATTGCAATATGAATTTATTCCCCATCTCAAATGCTTACATATTATACAGAGTTTTTTGGGGGAAACAAGTGACACTGACATTTATGATAGATAATTTAAAATAGATATCTTATACTAAGAGACATGTCACCTTGTATTAGAAAAGTGACATAACAATACTAATCCTATCTAAAGTCATCTCTAACTTTGGATTTCCCCTGTAAAAATAAAACAAATGTAACACATACATTCATGCTAAATGTGCATATGTTATGCAGAGTAAATGTGAGGCCACAATAAATACCAGGCTCCTAATATCAGGGGCGCATGCAGGGGGGATTTATGGGTCTCCAGAAACCCCTCCCCTCCGCTAACGAAGTGCCCCACATAGCGGCACTGTACTATATAGCAGCCGTGGTCAGGGCCATCTTAACAACATTATGGGCCCCCGGGCAAAGCAGTGCACCAGGGCCTCTAGATATAGATATAGATATAGATATATAGATGTATACAGATACAGATATAGATATAGATCTATAGAGATAGATAGATGTACTTGCTCAGTGACCCTTGTAGGTTTTTTTTGCAGGTTTTTTTCTTTTACAGGATTATTTATTCTTATTAAGAGCTGTGCCTATGGGGCCCCATTGCCCGTGGGGCCCCTGGGCAGCTGCCCATCGTGCCCAATGGAAAAGATGGCCCTGGCCGTGGTGCTGTCAACGAAGCATCTGCGGTGGTGCTGTATTGTATACAGCACCGCCACGGACGCTTCTTTGACAGCCCTGCGGCTGCTGTACAGTACAGTGCTGCCGAAACGGAGCTGCGCTCTCTTTTTTAAAAAAAACATTTTTGGGTGCGCCCCTGAATATCTTAATATTTATTATCACAAATTTGGCACTATGTCCCTTTACTTGTAGCCTTAAAATGTACACTAGTTACGTGGACTAATGGTATACAATAAGGTGAAAAAATATCTTTTAAATTTGAAATGAAAATCAATTGAATTGGGAACTTTAAATTCATCAGAACTCCAGTAAAGGAACGCATTTGGAACTAGCCAATTATATTTTCCGTTTAATTTAGGAAGTTGCACTAAATTATTAAAAAAAATAAATATTTGCCCTATATAAAACCTATAAAATGAAAACATTTATATATATATAACACTATGCTACCGAAAATACTAATATGTTACCCTCACAAAATAAATTACTTTGTGTTGTTAAATATTGTAGGGATGAAATAAAAAACTAGATCATTTTCACATTATTCATACTCTCATTTTAAATTGTCAAGTATTTTATCCCAGGTGAATGTCAAAAGACAAACGTCAGTGCTCTACAGTTGTTAATGTTTAAATATTTAGAATCATTGGGCAATGTAAATAATTCTCAGACTACCAATTTAATATTTTAAGTACTGCTGGAAGCAACTAATCACTTTCTGATTGCAGGATTGTAAAACACTTTCTGATTGCATGGGCCTTCAATTTTGGTTATTTAAGCTTTGTTACATTGTCTTTACTTATTATTATCGGCTTCTCCACATTTCATCATGAGAAGTAAGCTTTTGGAAAGCAGTAGCAAGTTAAGTACCTTTTAAGCAGGCATCTGATAGTTATTTTGCTGAGCTGCCTGTCTACAAACCATTATCTCCGCAAAATCTCTCTGGAGGATGCAAAAAATATGGCTGCCAGTTGCACACGAGTTCACAGCTCTCAGCATGTCATGTCAAGGCAGAGAGGAGAGAAGGAGGAAGAGGATGTTACAGTGCACAAAACAGACATAGCTCAGAGAGGCAGTCCAAAGCCTTTCTGCTCACTACATCATGTGACTGTGGTTGCATGGTAGTACTTGACACTCTGCAGATTTATAAATCATTAATAGCAGTCTGAAGAAACAAACTAAGGAAAATGACTGATGTCAAACGTCTTCTTATAACCTGCTACAGTGATTTATCTTAAAAACACACACACCTAATTTGTCATGGGATTACTGATTTAACCTACTTATAAATCCCAGCAATGCACAGGTGTAAAGTCAAAGCATTTTGTATAATACCTTTGTTTCAACTGCAAAATTAGGGTTTTTTTTCTGGTGTAATGGAGGAACTCAGCACATGTTCTGTTTTTGTTATCCTTAGTTATGCCATTGTTTTCAATTAATTTTGCTCCATCTGTATGTACCTGTGTATTATTGTCAGATTTCTGGTTTCATGAATTTTATAGTAAATGTTTTATTAGTGACTTTCAGGCCTCATAATTTTTAATGTCCTCTTTTGCATATGTCAGTGGTTTCCGAGTTATGGTTTTTACATCTAGAAATGAAGCACTGGTGATTTGCATCAATTTGTGTGTCTGCAATTGTACCTGTACATTCCCAGAATGAAAGCAAAGGTTAAATCACAACATTGTGACTTGTGATTGACCCTCCTGATAACCCCTGCCCCCCCATTACAATGTTGAGAGTTTGTATGGTGGTTCTACTGTGAAGAACCAATGGAGCCCTAGAAAAAAAATGGCTGCACGGCACAGCCCCCAGGATTCCGGTTAGGGTGTGGAGAAACTTATTAAGATTGATTTTGTAGATGATAGTGAAGCTTTAACAGTTATATGGTTGTGTGACATCCTGGAATGGAATCTTGTAATGAGAAGATAACTGAAATATCTATTTTAAGAATGTACATTTGTATCAACTATATGGGCTTCCTTGAATTCTGTTATTGAAATAGAAGAGATTATGACGTTCACCTGTGAATGTGTATGTTCAGTGGATAGGTCTCATTTTATCTTTTGGAAAGCCCACATTTTTTGATAACATAAAACAGGGATACCCATGTAACATTAACTATATTCAGTCTATTAGCCATGGCATTTTTTGTTCGCTGTTTGATACTTACTATGAGCAAATGGTGGTAGTCCCGTCACACATACACCTTATAAATAAAGAGTTAAATAAATACATAAACAAAATGCTTATCCAAATGTTTTATAATGGGAAAACACATGAGAAAGTGTTGGCATTAACCCTGTTTTTAATATGGTAATTCACAATAAGTAAAAATAATTTTTTTAAAAATCTTCAGCATAATAGCTATTTAAAGTGCACGACTCCCTTTTTACAAAATTAACATCTAAATAGTTTGTAAAGATTCCTATTCAGCTTGTATATAGTTATAGGGCCATACAATATGTTGTATAAATCTTCCTTCTAAACATTTTCATACTGATATGTGACTGTACTGTAAATTATCTTGATAAAAAGACCTAAAAGTCTTAAAACTTTTAATGGAATAATCGTTTTTGTTGGTTTTGGATTTTCCGCAGGTTAAGTCTCCTGTGTCATCCACACGATATTAGATTGTTAAAGGTGTGCTGGGCTTTGACTATGCTGTATGATTGGAAGATGTGTTTGCGATGTATTCTTTTCTAAATGTTCAACTGGTTGATATTTAAGGTGGGCAGTACAGAACCAAAATCTAATGTCACTAAACATGTGTTTGAACATTTGAAATTGCTTATGTGGCCAAAGTGGCATTCACAAGTGCTTAAACATAACTCTGAATCTCTTACATACACTGAGTTCATATTAAAGTCACAAAGTGGCACGCAACATAACGTGAAACATGAGCAAAGGTATGCAGCACTCAAAGAGCTACAACTAAAAATAAGTAAAATATAAGAGTAATAATAATAATAATTATAAGAGTAAAATAAAAAATAAAAATAGTTAACAATTGGGACAATATTAACAGATGTTGCTCCAAGACTGTAACTGTAATTGAATCCCCTATGTAACCATAACAATGAAAGAGTTGTCACCATGCATAGGAAATTCAATATTATAGAAAAAAGATTCAATATTTTATCATATCAAATGTTTCATAGAAAATGCATAGCCAGTAATTACATAAAAAAGTATCACAGTTATATCCTATGACAGCCCAGAAAAATAATGACTGGTGAAAAGTAACTATGAACCATTTGAGATAATATCTCATATCAATCTATCTATAGCTATCTCTCTATATCTCTCTATCACAATATGAAGGTAATTCATACACATTTTTAATGATTAGCAACCATGTAGATGTAAATGAACCAGGATAAGTTATATGATAATTTGCCATGTCATTGCACATAAGATTCTCCTTTACATCGGTTTTGAATTATTGTAAGCATTTAAAAGAAAAAACACACACAGGTGGCCTATAATTAACTATTAAAGCAATAGACAATTAAGAAGGAAATTATTTAAAAAAATGTACTTACTTAATAAGTTAAAAAATATTTTCTGTGATATATTACTTCATACTTTTTACATATTTTTTCCATTATTGCAGAAATCAAAACATTGCTTCCCAGTCACCAAGACATCCAAGTAAACCTCCTGATCCAGGGCCAACAGGTCTAAGTAAAAGTAGAACCGTGGATGCTTTTAAAACTGAAATGAAAACACCTGGTCGAAGTCCATCAACTATGAGCTTGAGAGAACCCAAAACTAGACCTGATAACATAGAAGATCAGAAGACTGGTATGATGAGTGGTTTTCTGGCAGACAGTAATCCAATAAATATGGTCTCATCTGTAGTTAACAAATTTAATCCATTTGATGCAAAATCTGATTCCAGTGCACACAAAGAAGATCTGACTAAAAAGCAAAAAGAAAGCGAACATGAAAACAGAGAAGATCCTAAAGGAAATGTTAGACCTGCACCTCAATTACAACAGTCACCAGGACATGGCCAACATCAACAAGGATATGCTAAGCCCACAATACCAACTCAACAGCAGTCTACTAAATCTATACAACAACAATCTGAGACAAAGCCAGTGTCTACACAACAGAGTCCCGCAAGGACATCAACACAATCATCAAATGCTACAAAATTGCTTCCACACACTCCAAAAGAACCATTGCCTGACGTTGTAAACCCCATGAAACCCTTAATTAAAGAGCCAAAACATACTACCTCATTATCCCAAGTACAACAATATAAAAAAGAATCAATGGAGAAAGACATCTCTTCTAAATCATTACCACCAACTATGGAAAAGCAGAGCTTGCCACAAACAGGATTTTCAAAACTATTCACAGATGTATCTAAAATACTACCACAAACACTGGAGTCTGATAAACAGTCCACACAACCTCAAGGTACTGCCAAACAAACTATACAACAATCTGGTTCTATAAAGCCACAACCCCAGCAAGTGGTTGCTGCTCCAAATCTTCAACAGCAAGCATCAACCACGAAGCAACCATTACAGCAAGCCGGTCCTGAAAAGCAACAAGGACCTGCAACACAGCCACTGAAGAAGCAGACTCCACCCACAACAAGTGCAAGACAACCATTACAGAAACCACAGCCAACACAACTTAGTGACACTAAAAGGCCTGACCAGATATCAGGTAAATCAGTGCCTACTTCACAAACACAACCCATAAAAGAACTGCCACAGCAAACAGAAAAGGCATCTGAGCAGAGGGCAGTATCTAATAAACAGCAAGAAGACACATCACGGAAGGTGTCCAAAGCAGACACACAGACTATGTGTCCTCTGTGTAAAACAACCAAATTGCTGTTGGACACAAAAGAAAAAGCTAATTATAATACCTGCACCCAGTGTAAAGCTACTGTATGCAGTTTGTGTGGCTTCAATCCCAATCCACATATTACTGAGGTAAGTGAAGATTTTCAAGTCTGAAAAATAAAACAGGATATTTTTCAATGCAAGATAGTCAAGTGCAAAAAATAAATGCTATATTATAATTGATACATATTGTTTGCTTTAATTTTTACTTATGTGGCTGGAACATAATAAACTTTCTAATTGCTGTCATGTCTTTATATGTTGGGTTCCTGTCTTTATATGTTACCCTACTTATCAGTGTATTGGGCCTCATTTAGTGTTAGGCAAAGTGGCACCAAATTTAAAATCTGCAACACAGTTTAGAGTTTAAATAATCTAAATATTAAAATAAATGTGCCCAGTATTTGTGTGCTACAGTACATGCAAAAACTGGCAGTATTTTCTCTGAATACAAAAGAACAAAATGCATTTGCACCACATGCATCTCATCATGGTTTGGTCAGGTGCAAATTTGCACCCGTTAGCTGGAGTTTGCTTCCAAATCTAAATGAGACCCAGTATGTGCAAACTAGGAAGTAGATCTGATATCGCTAAAGCTGCCCAAATATGGGCAGATCCAATCTCTCAGCTGTGTGCTCGGATCTCCTGTCCAGTTGTCCACAGAGGTATAAGATCAGTCATCAGTCAACTGGATATTTAGACAGTCACAATGACATGTGGCCAGTACTGATCAGATGTAGATTATGTCTGCTGGTTATTTTGTAGCCTCACACAGAATATGTGGTCTAAAATATTTGTGGGCTGCTTGAGCTATGTTGCTTTTTTTTTACACTGTTTATGTATGTTTGTTTTAGTTTTTGGTATTTTTTGTCTTGATGGAGAAGCTGGTTCATTCCTCTTAATCTACGCATGTAAGCAATGCCTATTTAGAATATGGTTGCAAAGACACTTAAACTGGGACCACACTTAGAGGGCCCACCTGAAACAGAATTTGTCACTGGTTCATGAAGGATTTACACATTTTATTACTATAGCAGATTGTTTCAGATATCAGTTATCAGTAATCACAATAACATTGAGGTGCATGGTGTGTTTTTGTACTATCTTTAGTTGGATATTATTTTCCCTGTACAAGTCACAAGGAGAGGAGCAAATTATTACAAATAAAGTGGTTATCTCAATTAAAAACCCTAAGGACAGTACCACTGGTGTTGCATTTGCATCAAAAAACGTAAGGGTAAACTGCATGTGAAAACATATATAAATGCTATGCAATGGTGCATATATGATAACTGTTTGATATGCAGTTTACATGCACTTGATACATTTTAATTTGTCTGCTAATGTGTCCAGAATGCAAATGAAACAGACCTATTCATTTCAATAGCCCATTCATTTCAATGGGGTTTCCTCATGTGCGCTACATGTAGAAACCCTATTGAAATGAAGGAGCCTTTGAAATAAATAAGAAGGCTCCCTACATACAGAAATCATTTTAAAAATCTGGCAGCGTTCCACCTATTCTTCAATCAGTCCCAACACTAGACATCCTAGTCTTGTTCAAAATAACACAGGGGTACAACAAGCATGCCCTGCTATAGCAAAAACCAGTTCCAAGCTAGACAGTCTAGGCTGGTTACCACTAAAACAGGGGGACATTGAGAGTGTAGTCCCTATGCTAGAAGGGAAACCACCAGACAGCCTGGACTAGTTCCCACTTTTATCAGGGAGAACACAAGCATTTTGTATACCCCCTCTATGGCATTAAAAGTTCCCGTCAGAGACATTCACATCACTTTAAATCGCGACTCTTACATTTATGCTATTAAGAGGGCAGTGTGAGGACCCGGCAGTTGTGTAATGTATTTTAGGAAGGGCTGAACAGTAGATAGGTCTTTGCATTGCCCTCCTAAATGTAAGAGTCGCGATTTATAGTGACGTGAATGTCATTGACAGGAACTTGTAATGCCTGAAATCTTCGCACTCTGTTTTTCAATCAGTCAAAATTGACAGCTTCTCGGGATTACAGCGATCGGGATTTGACAGTCACTGTAACTGCTGTCGGCATTGGCACCTTCGCAAATGTGACTGTCACTGGGTTAGGGGTCCCAAAAATCTTTTTGTATTATAATAAAATAGTAAACATATGTACATAAAACCGACACACAATGTAATTATTTATTTATTTATTTATTTATTCATTATCATTCATTTGTATAGACACCTTATTATGCGGCTCATTCCAAAAAATATTGAGTCATTCACCTCAGTGTCAGCTCCATCGGAGCTTACAGTCTAAATTCCCTACATTTTTGTCAGAAGCCAATTAACCTACCAGTATGTTTTTGGACTATGGGAGGAAATTGAACCATCCAAAGGAAACCCACACAAACACTGAGAAAACATACAGACTTCACACATTCCCTTCATCAGATTCAAACTCATGACCCCAGGTAATGATGCAGCAATGGTAGCCACTGTGCCACCTTGCTGGCAAATCAACTTTTTTTTTTTAACTCAAATTTTTTATTGCATAATAAAGTATGAAGGACATAAACATAGGACAACAAACATTTTGATTGAAATAATCACAGGGCAGAGTAGATATCCAATAATGTCACTTACAAAACAGTAAAATGTATTGCAATATAACAAGATAGTGATGGGTAAGGGACGAGAGGGAAAGGGAGTGGGCATTGGGGGGGGAGTAGGGTAGGCAAGGGGGGGGGAAATGGCCGTCTCATGGGGTATACTAAGAAGAGCATGTTCACCTTTAGAAGGGAGCGCTATCAGGTCTGCATGGGAGTATTTTAAAGTAGTAAGGGGGTCGGTATTATCTGGCATTGTGTAGGGGGAGATTATTTGGAGGAAGAGAAAATTGCGGTGATCCTAGGCATAAAGCCAGGGGGCCCAAATTTGATGGAATTTGTCTTCTTTGTCTCGCAGTAGCGACGTGATTTTTTCCATGTTGGCAATGAACCATATATATGATCTAAGAGAAGAGATGCGGGGGGAGTCCGCCTGTTTCCAAAATTTAGCAATCAGGCATCTAGCGGCTGCCAGGACATGTGAAGCAAGTTTTGCAGAGTGGGTGTCTAGGTCTTGTATAGGATAACACAGTAGGAAGGACCATGGGTTCTTCCTAATAGGGCATTGGAGGAGGGAGGAGAGAAGTCTCTAAACCCTGTCCCAGAAGGAGGAAATAACAGGGCATGACCACCAAATATGGACGAAGGTGCCTCGATGACCACAGTTTCTCCAGCAATCGGGAGAGGCTGACTGGTACATCTTTGCGAGCCTGTCAGGTGTGAGATACCACCTGTAGTAAACTCTGTACGCATTTTCCTTAATTAATGTGGAGATGGAACTAGAAGCCACATTCAGCCTGATGGTCTCCCAGCAGTCCTCCTCCGGGGGAGGCCCCAGATCCCTCTCCCACTCCCTCTCATGTGCGTTCCCGGAAGGCACCAACTTCTCCAGTAGAAGACTATACAAGGACGAGATCATACCCCTTCGCAAAGGGGAAGAAAGGCAGAGAGATTCAAATTGGGAGGGGGAGTGAGGTGAATTGTCCGACAGGAGTGACAGGAGGAAGTGCCGAACCTGTAGATATTGGTAGAAAGGCGGGTGAAAGTTAGGGACTCTGGAACAGAGGGCGTCATAGGCTATAGGCCTACCTCGCTCAAGGAGGTTTCCCGCAAATCGAAATCCCGTCCTGGTCCATAGCCGAGAAAAAGATCGGGACATTCCCGGAGGGAAGGTTGGGTTAGTTGGGTTATGCCACAGGGGCATAATGTGCAGAGGGTTAGGGAAGATAGAGAGATGGCCCTTGCAGGTCTCCCAGATCCGAGCCGCAAACTCCAGAGTTGGAAAACGTTTGGTTAATGTCTTCCGAATATCAGAGGGAACTCCCCAAAGGCCAGATAGGCCGGGTATGGAGAGATAGGCAGCCTCCAGGTCTGCCCATGCATGAGATGCCGGAGGAGCAAACGAGGAGACCACTGAGCTGAGCTGGGCCGCCCAGTAGTAGGCCTTGAGGTCGGGAAAGCCCCTGCCTCCGCAGCCCTTAGGTTTTTTGAGTAGTGCCAGTCGAAGCCTGGGAGGCCTGCCACGCCAGACAAATTTAGAAAGGTGTTGTTGCATAGAGTAAATTTCGGATAGGGGTATTCCCACAGGCAGTGTCTGGAAAAGGTAAAGAAGTTGTGGGAGAACAGTCATTTTTACAGCAATGATCCTGCCCAGCCACGAGATGATTAGGGTTCTCCAGGAGAGGATGTCTGATTTGAGTTTGTGGAAGAGAGCTGGATAGTTCTCCTGATATAGGGATTCATATGAGGTGGTTATATTTACTCCCAGGTATTTTAATTTTTTCTTCTGCCATCTAAAGTGAAAATGGGAGGTGAGGTCACAGCAGTCCTGTGAGGGCACAGTAAGAAATAGGGCTTCGGATTTTGTAATATTGATTTTATAGCTGGCAAATCAACTTTTAATGCAATAAGAACTTCCCACTATATCTTTTTTTTTTACCAATTTCTTGATTTATAATTAAGTTGGATCAACTGAGATTGTCTTTTGCTACTCAGCCAATCACAAGTGGTTCATTTCAATTGCCTATTTTTTTTCTATGAGGTTTCTAAAAGTAGTGCACAGCCCCATTGCAGTGAATGGACAATTGAATGGAATAGGAATACAGCACAACAATGGTATAAACTTGAGGCCTCATTTAGAGTTGGACATAAGTCCAACTGTTAGGCACAACATTCCACTTGGTACAATGTAAGTTGCAAGTGCAAAACTAGTTTGAGTAGGCTGCATCTCCAGACATGCTTGACTTCTGTGTGCTGCTACTGCTGCTGATGATATGTCTTTACTAGCAAAAAATAAATAAATAAGTAATGGGAGGAAAAAATGTGCCCCCACCCTTCCAAGTACCAGCACTCATAGTCTGGGCTGTTTACATCAAATGCAGGGGAAAAAAACAGTGCTTGGGCCCAACGCAAAAGCTGCAAACAGATGATCCCACTGACAATGAGACCTGCAGACATGTGTAATAGTGGGAACCAGCCCCAACCTGGTTAGCTTGGGGCATAATACCATAGGGGGATCGGGTCCAGAAAAAAAGTAGCCATATTCCAACCTCCTTGGTGTGGTGTGAAGGTTAGGGTATTAGGTCAAATATTAAATAATAGCACTCTATTTTGTGTCACTACTGGTTCCAGCAAACCTGGATATATATTAATTGAACTACAAGTATCAGAATGCCCGGGCAGTATGGTTATATTGGGACCTTTAGTGCCACAAAGTACAATTAAATAAAAACACTAATACTGTAACAAATTCCTTTATTTTATATACCCATTCATTTCTTGCCATTTAAATATCTAGGTATCTTCTTTAATGTTTCTGTCCTTCTTTTTTCAATCTTCTTTTCTTCTGTCTTCCATTAATCCAATGGCTAAAATGGATATCTGAGTATTCATATATTCAATTATCATTGCAATGGAAGCATTATGGGACCAAATATAACAAATATCATATAAAATTGCAATTTGCAGTGATTTATTCCTCAGACATTAAGAGAAATGTAATTTCATTGAGTAGAAACAGTAAGTTTACCCTTTGCTTCTATAGTTAATATGGTCCCCTTTGCCAGAAATATCTTCATCTAAGCATTTCTGGTAAACGTTTATCAGTCTTACATGAACTGGGGAGAATATTGGCTCATTCTCTAAACAGAACTGTTTGAACTGTTTGAAGGCTTTCTTACATGTACAGCAAGATAGATAAACTCTTTAACTCTTCTTAAACCCTACTTTTTTCTCTGAAATTCATTCTTAACTAGTACACTGACCATGTAATAAGAATTATCAAAAGAGTCTATTAATCATTTATGTAGTTATAGTTTTTTTCTAATTTGTTTTTTAAAAAGTGTTTTCCTTACAATGCAAAATACTAGAATTTTAGCTTTAAAAATAAATCAAACCAGAAATTATATTAAAGCATTCACTGATAGTAATGATTAAATATTTGTTTGTAAAACACTGCATAATACGTAAGTGCTATGTAAGTAACTGTTCATAAAGAAGATAAACTTTGACTATGTGAAAAACTATTTTGGCAAACTTCTGCAAAGATGACGAATTTTATTACTTAATTACACTATTATATTTTTGGCCTTTATGCTAAAAAAGCCACCCCTAAAAATAGCGTGTTCACGCATGTAAGCTGAGTCATAGGCATCTTAAGAGAAGTCCAGCTCTGCACCTGTAGTATATATGTCAGGTTTATGTCAGGCTTATGTCAGGCATACATACACCCATTACTCATACACATACATACAACTAGGCCATAAGCAAAAAAAGTGAAAAGTGAAAAAAACATTCACTATTAGGCATGATATAACACAGCATAATACTCCTTCTTGCAAACACATTAGTATTTTCTTCTACAAAGATACGTCCACAAAATCCTATAATATATGCACAATCATTGCAGAAAACACATATCAGCCTTAGAGGTGAATTCGCAATCAGAACCAACTAGATAGTGCTGGGGCCGGTCATCATCATCCACATGTATTTGCACCTACCTTCTAGCCGACTCCTGAGAGATGTGTATGTATCTCCATGCTGGTCTACTTCAGTCCTATTTGCGTGAACACACTCTTACTGCACTCAGCCTACATTAGACAGCTCCTTCAGGGACACCATTAGACTTGTCTCCCCCATAGTAAAATTTGATAGAGTCCCTCTTTCCATTATCATAAAGGCATACCCATCTGGTCTGCTCCATCCTCTGTATCCAACAGGACAAAGTACTAAATGCATTAATTGTAATAACTATTTTTTTTATCCATTTATATAGTGCTTTTCTCTCCATAGCACTTTACATTTTGCAGGCGGTGAGGCAGCCATCTTGGGGGTGACTTCAATTGCTGTCCTATGTAATCACTTACATCACTCCCTGCCCTATTGGAGCTTATAATCTAAATTTCCTAATTTTCATCTTGGTCAGAGCCCACTACGTTTTGGACTCCATAGGAGTTGCATGCTGTACTATGGCTATAGCTTTGCCTTTGAACATCATAAATAGATGATGATATATCCTTCCATCTGTGCGAGTACACACTAATGTAACTAAATTAATTATTATTTCAGACCTCACCTCTACATTTAGAAGAGAGGGAATTTTGTAGTAAAGGAGTTGGTTTTTAAAGTTTGGTGTTACTCTGTATTTAACATTCAGTACTAACTATATACTTAACTTTTCTGCGTGTCCAGCTTGTTTGAAATCACCCATATAATCTATTATCTTGGAAAGCATACATACTGTACATAGGCATTACCATAATAGTGATTTTGACGCCAATAGGGTTTGTTGGATTATTTCACAACTCCTGACAGCTTTTCCAATTTGGTGGGTTATATGAAAGATAGCGCTATAACATGGCTATTTATGCTTCATGCTTGATGTATGGTTTATGAAATAATATATGTTATGCAGATCTCTAGAATTAGATTATTTCCAGTAAAGACTGCTGCTGTCATATTGTTATAGGTTAGCCAAGGTACAGGGGCAAAATAGTTCCTTTCAGTAGTAATGTGAAACTATCTCTCGATCTGACTGGATACAGTTCAATTTCACATTGCTGCTGTAACTGGAAACAGTGTAATTGAGATGCTATGTAGAAAGTTGCAGTGCTTAGGATAGCTCATACGGGATCCTGTCTGTTCAAGCCACTTTTGTAGACTATACTACAGTTTAATTAGACCATTTAAGATGAGATTGTCACCAACAGTCTGTATAGATAAAAAGGTCTATTTTGTAAATACCCCTACCAATTTCTTCTTACATGTACATTGTACTGCATAAGTGCTGTCTGATTTGTTGATTCTTTTGGCAAACACTTGTGTTATAAATAATTTAGATGTTATGTGTGTAATTGTTTATCCTTTGCTCTATTGAAGATCCATTATATTTACTGTTGCAGTCATAATTTAAAACAGAAATACATTCTTTGTTAAGGTATCTTTTAAGGTACATGTGTTTTTTACATGTGTTTTTCATTTATAGATTGTATAAGGAGTTTCATAAGAGCAGCCACTAACATAAAAAAATGCTCACAAAAGTATTTTACAATTTTAAGTATAAATATATATTTCTTTATGTCTTTGTCCAAAATGAGAGTTTTGATTTTTGAATGTTTTTAATAGGTGAGTCAATTTTCATCCATACTTTTTGTTTGTAAGCTTTACAATCCTCTTTAACTATACTTGAAAAGGAGTGTTGTCTTGCCGAAGCCATCTTCCATAACAATATGCCTTTACGAAAACATACATCCAGACATTCTTGGGACAGATGCAATTAGCTCAGATGTTCCTAAGAACATCGCGGCTGTGCACTTTTACCGTTACTACGGTAGAAATAGCCGCTCATTGTTCCTTGCACCTCTATGTGGAGCAAGGAAAAATGAACGGATATTTCTGTAAAAAGATCCACCGCAAACTATCTCTGGACTGGTCGCTAGACACTCCGCAGCTAATTGAATCTGCACCATAGAACTTATTTGCAGAATTTATTGATGGCTTCAAATACACAACATTTTGGGATAGGACCCTTGCTTTATCAGGTGTCACTTAATAAAAGCATTTTATTAAAACATTGTGTATTTGGAAAAAACTGTGATTGAGAGAACTTACGCACGTTTGTTTTACAGCCAGTTTGGGTCTTCACAAATAAGCGCTTTCTCTGCGCCTGTGTTCTGTCAATCTATCAAAATGCACCTGAAAATAGGGATGATGGTTTTCTATGGAGTTATGTACACACCAGCCTTCCTTGTCTGCCCCAAGTGACAGATCAGTGCAGGAAAAATAAAGCCTGCTCTATTTTTCTGTGTTTATTAATTACTGTTTGCTGATAGCTGATATGTATGGACCACTGTTCTCTTTCAGATGAGCAATATGGAAAGTATTATGTTACAAATTTAATTTGCTAGGAGAAATCCTGCAGATTGTGAATGCAGCCATTCAGGGTGGAATCCTCATTAGATTTGACTTTTAACTCTTTCTTTTCTGAATTGTTCATCTTCTAGAGAGCATTGCTAAATCACAGTATTTTCATAGGAACCAATGTTATTTGGAGGTGCCTAATTTATCCTGACTTTGATGCCAATGAACATACCTCAGAGAAAGAACCATTATATTGGGCAGTATTTTGCTGGACAGAGAGGGTAAATAATCAACCTTGGTGCATTTATGAAAGAAAAGTAACCAGCATACTTACACACGGTTATTTTATCTAATAAACTAGGTATCTTAAAATATCTGTTTAAGATTTCACCCATTGCTAATTTTTTCCAATGAAAGACAGCCTGATTTGATTTTTTTTCCCAACATCATCATACAAAAAACATTCACACTGATTGTTATACCTTTCTTCTGTAAACAGTCAAATAGTATATTTTAACAAGATTGTTTACTGTGTATCAGCTGGGATGTTTGTCAAAGTAAACAGATTTTTTAACACTTGAGTAAATTATACATTGATATGCATTGCTAAAGAGGTCAACCGCAGCCAGCCATCTGCACCTTTGTTATGTCTCCTGGCAACTGTAATTCACTACTATGCTACACCATGTGACCAGCCGTACTGTGCCCTGTGTAAGCCAGGGCAGGAAGTGCATTTGACTCTTTGTTTAAACAGACAAGATAATCTGTATTTATAAATCCTGCTAATATTTGGTTAGTTGCTTGCTCCTGTGGAGCAAGCAACTAACAATACTGCTTTTTACAATTCTGCTAATTTTAAAATGTTTCATACTTCTGCGAGTAATGGTGCAGCCAGATTTATTATTATTATTATTATTATTATTATTATTATTATTATTCAACTAATATTTATTATTGCGTATATTATGCTTGCTATCATTTCAAAATGCCAAAGAGGTACACAAGTTTTTTTATTATTTAATATATACATATTGGGTAGCACGGTGGCTTAGTGGTTAACACTTCTATCTTACAGTACAGCACTGGGGTCATGAGTTCGATTAACAACCATGGCCTTAACTGTGTGGAGTTTGTAAGATTGGGACCCCTGGAGTGACAACTTTGCCATCGCAGTAGTCCCAGCATGCTGCTAAGGGTCTATAAGATCCCTTTCTGTTATGCCAAAATAGTAAAAATAAAAAACACGGACACATTTTTGTAATAAACTACTCATGTACCACCTTATTAAATCTAAAATAAATTTGTGTTCTAGATACATTGTACTCCAAATGAGAAATACAATATTTACTTCTTTCCCTAAAATACAGATATGTATGTGGTATTTCTACTGAAAATCTGTAGTGTAATAGAACCTTCCCCAGCGGTAAATGGTTCTTGCGACTTACAATACAGTCACTTTAATTACTAGAAAAGTATAAAAAAAAGGCAGCAAATCTAAATAAATAATTTTTTATTATTTCTAGTTCTCACATTTTCTTCAATAATAAAATAGTGAATTAATTGTTTGTCATTTGGATCTAAATATCTATTACCATTTTGTACTATTTTAGTCAAACGAAGATGAAAAGAAAAGCATGAGCTTAAAACGTGTCGTCTTCCGTCTGATCTAATCTGTCTTTTCTAGTTTGTCACATCAGAGATATCTGTTTATCTGTCTATTGCCAACTCAAAAAAGAAATTAAAGAGCAAGAATAGTTGATGAAAATAAAACAAAAATCCACACATTATGGTTACATCCGGGGTTACAGCATTTAGAACATTATGATACAAAAATTGAAAATAAACATTGTAATATACTTATGCTTCCTTGCCTAGGTAAGCATGTTTATAATATTTTTCTGTATGCGCTAAGGAGGCATATTCCTCTTTGTCAGTCGAGTTTTAAAAAGTAGATATATGCCAATGAATAAAATTATTATTTGTCTAGAAGAATTAATTGTTCATATTTATTTATGATTATTTTCTTTTTGGGACAGATACAAGAATGGCTCTGTTTGAACTGTCAGATGCAGAGAGCGCTTGGTATGGATATGACTGTTCCTGGACCTATGCCACAGCCCGTCAAGCAAAAGCCTGTAACTGCAATACCACCTACAGAGACATCTGTTTCTTCTCTAAGGAAGGAACCAATCACAGTGTCAGATCAAACCATGAAGCAAGGTTCCAAAAAACCACCAATATTAACCAAGCAAACTTCTGTATCCGACTCATCAACCAAGTCTAATCAACCAACAGCTGAAAATAAAATGGGTAAAACTACAATGCCAGATAAAACCAAACCGTTAGTACCTGAAAAGAAGCTGCCAGTGGAGCCGGTCCATAGTGAATCTTCTTCTCAGTTGCTTCGGGCAAAGACTGATTCTACATCAGTTCCAGTATCTTCTGCACCTAGAAAGACGGCACCTAATGTAACAGATTCTGCAGATAGATCACTAGAACATCCTGCTACTTACAAAAATAAACAAGACTATAGTATACCCATGTCCCATCAGGTGCAGGAATTGAAACAATCTGCATTACCTAGTGCACAACAAAAAATCCCTCAAACAGTTGAAACTCCACAAGAAGATCCTACAAAAAGTCCAAAAAAGATTAACCCTAAAGCTGATGGCAAGCAAGCTCCAAAGGAGCAACCTGTGCCAGTAAGCCCGAAACCTACTCCTTCACATAAACCTGTAGCTCCACAAACATCACAGTCTTCTGGGCAAGTGAGTCCAAAACCCAGTCCATCACATAAACCTGTGACTCCACAAACATCTCAGCCTCCTGGACCTGTAAGCCCAAAACCAAGTCCTTCACATAAACCTGTGGCTCCACAAACATCTCAACCTCCTGGGCCCGTAAGCACAAAACCCAGCCCTTCACATAAACCTGTGGTTCCACAAACATCACAGCCTCCTGGGCCAGGAAGCCCAAAACCCAGCCCTTCACATAAACCTGTGGTTCCACAAACATCACAGTCTCCTGGGCCAGGAAGCCCAAAACCCAGTCCTTCACATAAACCTGTGGTTCCACAGACGTCACAACCTCCTGGGCCAGGAAGCCCAAAACCCAGTCCTTCACATAAACCTGTGGTTCCACAGACGTCACAACCTCCTGGGCCAGGAAGCCCAAAACCCAGTCCTTCACATAAACCTGTGGTTCCACAAATGTCACAGCCTCTTGGGCCAATAACCCCAAAACCCAGTCCTTCACATAAACCTGTGGTTCCACAATCATCACAGCCTCCTGGGCCAGTAAGCCAAAAGCCCAGTCCTCCACAAAAACCTGTGGCTCCACAAACAACATCACAACCTGCAGTGCCAGTTACTCCCAAACCCAGTCCTTCACATAAACCTTTGGCTCCTCAAACAGTATCGCAACCTACAATACAGCCCCAAAAACCACAAGAGCAGCCAAGACGTTTCAGTTTGAACCTGGGAAGTGTCACAGAAACTCCTAAAATGCAGCCTACAACACCACAAGAAACAGTTACTGGAAAACTCTTTGGGTTTGGTGCATCAATATTTAGCCAAGCTTCTAGTTTTATATCCACTGCAGCCCAACCAGGAGCTCAAACACAAAGCACACAAGGTACAGCTACTAGACAGTCTGCACCTCCACAAAAATCAGCCGATCCCCAGAAATCACAAACAAAGGAGCCTATGGCTCCACAGTCACCCAAAGTTCTTGCAGCAAAAAAAGAAACACAGCCTGTAGCCGTGAGAAAAACAGAGGAACCTAAATCTAGTCTAATAGCAAAAGAACCAGATACAAAAAAAATTCAAGAGAAAGAAGCACAGAAGAATATTCTTGAAGCTAAGAAGTTTTCAAAAGAAACAGAACCAGAAATTATTGAAAAGATAACAGAGACAAAAATGTCATGCCCTCTCTGTAAAACAGAACTAAATAATGGTTCTACTGACATTCCTAATTTTAATACCTGCACAGAATGCAAGAATATGGTATGCAATCTTTGTGGATTTAATCCGACGCCACACTTGACAGAGGTAAGAGAACCTCTGTTTTTTTTATACTTCAGACCAAAGGCTACTTAGGCTAACAATTGTTTTATCAATTCATTCTATTTATTTGTCAGTTGTAAAGTCACTTCTTGCATGCAGTATAGCCAACAAGCTTTATCAATATTTGATAATGAATCAGGTACATGACATATATTAAGGAATGGAGAGTGAAATGTTTTAAAAGGACATGTCTATCTTTGTGGGATTTTCTTAATAAATAGATTTGAAAGATCCACATGGTGTATTTTACAAATGTAACCTAACTATTATTGTTGCTTATATACAGACTTTAGCAGAGTTTATTTAATGGTACTTGAATCTGTTCTTTCATCTCTTCAGAAGTAGAGCATTAATATAGGTCTACCTTGACCCACCACGACCATTGACTGCCATTAGTGGGTTATCATATTACAGTATAAAAATGTCCACATAAAATGCCAAACTTTATCTAGTTTTCTGCACTGGGTCACACACTGAAAGACATGTTGGACTTAATATCTTAATGTATAGTTTCATGTGACATAAGAAAGAAATGCTGATCATTTTCTCCTTTATTTCAATTTGAATATTGTAATGATACATATCTCCACTGATGTGTTTGAGTAAACATTTTTCACTGCAGATTCATATAGCGTTGGCAGCACTTGACTGAATTGTCCTGTGAGACAAACTTATTACAGCAAAACTAAAACATTTAGAGACCTATTTAGAAAGTATCAAAACATTGTACCTAAGACTTCCTACCTCATTTCACCTATTTAAGATGCATTAAAAGTATTTTCTATGTAATCATCTCAGTGGTCGTCTGCTTAACATATTTCTGACTTTCACAATAGTGTAGTGTCATATTCTGACAGCATACACCAATCAAAAACAGCAGAAAAGTAAAAAATAGGGAATAAAAATTAGGGAATAGTAGCCATTTTCTACAAAAAATAATTTTTATTGTGCAAAAGTAAAAATGATTACACTGTTTCTCTCTCCCATCTCCAAAAAATGACATTGGCAAAGAGAAAAAAATAAATGTAGAGAATACGGAACATTGGAAATTGAGATTCTTTTGATTTAATTGACGTCATTGACAGTAGTTTTTTTCATAGAAAGCAATGGTTCCATTGACTTCAGTAATAGTAGTTTCTTCCTGGCAAGTAATGACTCCATTTATTTCAGTGCTAGTACTTTTCCCATAGAAAGTGATGGGGTTCACCATGTGTGAGCAGACAAAACTTTTTTAAGAAAAAAGTGGTTGAAAATGAATGAAGTGAAATGAATGGTCTGAAGAACTGATTTTGATGCAATTTTTGGTTAAATCGATAAACAGCAATAACCTTGTCGATGTTTGCAAATACATTAAAACTCACTTTTATACATTATAGCAGCAATATACATTTTTCAAGACGAAAACTGTGTAACGGCACCATTTTGTTCTTTTTTTAAATAGATCCCTTGGGGCTATTTACTAACAAAGATCAAACGTACATTAACCTATACTACCCAAGCAACAGTTACTCTTTTTATCCATCTAGTGCAGGTCAGGTCAACCTGTGACTTTATTGGTGTTGTGAAACTACAAGTACCATAGCCTGCCAGCTATCAGCTGTTTATCTATGGGCAAAGCATGCTGTGTTTTGTTGTTTAACAACACCTGGAGAGCCACAGGTTGGCCAGGCCTGATCTAGACTAAGTCTAATGGAAGCAATTTCTGGCTATGTACTGCTGCACATCTTTCTCTTTTGCACCCAATGCTTTATTTATGGATACAAAGTTCTCATTTCTACAAATATAGCGCATAAGAATTTGCACTTTTCACCATAATTAAATAAATAATTTTGCATGAGATTTGGACCAACAATATTTTATAATATCATCCTGTTGTGCTTTGATACAATCATCATCATCATCATCATCTATTTATTTATATAGCACCACTAATTCCGCAGCGCTGTACAGAGAACTCATTCACATCAGTCCCTGCCCCATTGGAGCTTACAATCTAAATCTTCTAACATACACACACACACAGGGGCATATTCAATTACATTTAACGCAGATTTTCGTACGCAGCCCTACGGGGTGCGAACGAAAATCCACGTTATCGCGGTACCGTGGATTAACTTTGTGGCCCGTTCCGGTGCAATCCCGTGGACCGGAAACGTAATTGAGTATGCCCCACAGACTGAGAGAGACTAAGGGCAATTTTTAATAGTCAATTAACCTACTGGAATGTTTTGGAGTGTGGGAGGAAACCCACACAAACACGAGGAGATCATACAAACGCTACACAGATATGGCCATCGTCAGGAATCGAATTCATGACCCCAGAGCTGTGAAGCAGAAGTGCTAACCACTAAGTCACCGTGCTGCCCCACATTTAAAGTATTATATCCAGTACACCCTTTAAGCTTTATTTCACTTCATCTTACAAGTTAGTACGATTTTGATGTTAACAAGATATTCAAGTGTCTTGCCTAGTACAGCAAAGTTCATAATGCAACATAATACACCAAAGTTAGTCTTCAACTAGGAAAGCTGGGGAAAGCTAAAACAGTTACTCTGCACATCTGAAATGTATACCACTGCCTGTCCTATATTTGCATTATTATCCTGTTTAGATGCTATAGGTTTTCACCTTAGGCTTATGTGTATAATATCCATATATTAAAGGAAACATTGCAAATGAAATAAGCTTATTCTCAGCAGCCCTTCTGTATATTCAGATATTTTAGAAATGATGATATGTTAGTGATAGAAAATATTACCCAATCATTGGCAAGGGTCAATTTATTATTGAAAATAAAAATGTTACAAGTACTATTTTAAGATGACTATTTTCTGTAATGACGTTACAAACTGTGGATTATTCAGGATGATAACCTAGCCTACAGAGCTACCTGGATAAAATCTACCAAGAATTCCTTTTTTTTAGCCAATATTTAAAAAGGCTATTTCTTGTAAATATTTTTGCAGAGAGTTGCACTACTAATACAATAATTTACTAACTTACTATAAATCACTGTAATGTATCAAATGCTTTGGTCACTGTGATTTGTGACTTTGAACTTTGATTGTCAGAGTGATGTTAACATTTGTCCAATACAGGATGTAGCATTAATCACACTAATTTTGCCAGCTCACACATGCTCCAGAAAGTTCCTAAATGGTCAAATATGCATGTGGCAGAGGGTGACCAGACATAGTGTTTGGAAATAAGTAGTAGTAAGGATTGCAAGTGGCCATTGCTAAATGACTGCCCAGAGTCATCATTCCATATACCCTTTACTAAGCCCACTAAATCTAGTACAGTGTGTGTATGTATTTAAGTGTGGTGTAGAAACATTTATTTGTTTGTGTTAGGCAACACTGCGCTGAACAGTTAAGTGAAAAAGTTGGGTGGAGACACATAAGGTGAGAGACAGATATAATTTACTCTGCATATCCCCAAACTTGTCTGTAGGCTCTTCCTGTTCAGACTTCATTTGTAATACATCTGATAAAACACTGAGGGATCAAGTTAGCATTAATGCACCATTGAATCTTGATTTAAAACTGTGGGGTCTATTTAACATTAGTGGCTAGTGGGTGACAGAAAGAATATTTTTTTATCATTGCATACCGCGGCTTGAAGTTATCAAGCCAGGGCTCATTGGCGAGCCCTAGCAAACCCTCACTGCCCTAACTAACTAAAATCTCCTTTTCGCTGCTGGCAAATGGAGACTCTGACCCCTGTGTGGCTATTGCGCAGGCGGGACTAAGGTTGTTTATGCACATGGTAACGGGACCCAGCAATGGACGAGGAGCGTCTTCTCCAGCAGCGATGGAGTCCTATGGACTCCAATAATTAGGTAAGCTAACGCAATCTTGAGATGCCATTAGTTTATAAAGGCTGATGGTAAAATATGGTACAATGGTTTCCTCCTTCTCAGTTGTTTATGTTGTTAAAGTGCCTTTCTTTGCTCACATAAACCAGTGTAATTAAAATGGGTACGTGACACAAGAAATAAAGACCACCCCAATGTCTTCAACATGCAGTGTTTTGGAAGGAAAGAAGGAAGTTTAAATCTATTAAGGATAATGTCCAGAAGTGATAGCAAGCAGTTATTTGAAGTGACTGTTATCCTGGATCACAATCCCATCCCACTTATGGTCACACAAAGTATCCACACAGGGAATCTGTAAAGTGGGAATGGACATATGAGTGGTCAAGGTGCATTTATACAAATGTGTAGTCAAATTTTCTGATTCAGAAGTTACCCTAAACCAGTGGCGGAAATACTGTGTCACGCCTGAGAATCTGTCTGTACCCAGACTGGGTTGTGTCTCTGGAGCTGGACTGGTGACTACGTGGACAAATCTGGTGGCCTGATAATGTTCCTCTGCATGTAGTGAATGGACTGGTGCAGATGGTGATTACACTAGCAGAGGAGAGCAAACAGGAACTGAATTGATGGACCGGACTGGAGGCAGAATACAGACTGCACTGTCAGAGCTGGATTAATAGCAAGACTGCAAACTTCTGGGAACCAAGTTGGCATCTGAAATACAATGTTGCACTGGCAACAGGCAATGCTCCAGGAAGTCCTTTTATAGTTGTTGTTGATTTCTGATTGGAGACTGCAGTCAGCTGGGCAGAAGCAGCACTCTGAGTTGCTGAGATGGATCAGGTGACTGTTTCCAAGATGGCAGCCCCCATTGACTGGTTTTGGAGGGAATCTGTAATGGAGGCTGTTATCACCTGATTGGCTGAGAGGAATCATATGACTGAATCCAAGATGGCCACACTCATACTCTGATTCTGGAGGGATCTCTGCAGTGGAGACAGACTGGACAGCATCTTACAGAAAGGCCTGAAACCAACAGAGCCTGAGGACTGCAGGGACAACTTGAAAAAGCAGCGAAGAGGTAAGTGAAAGAATCTGAGAGACTGGTGTGTGACCTACCGCTCTTGCAGTGGGTTCAGTGGCTATGGGTTTTGGAGACAAGCTGGAGCCCATAGTTACTGTAGTTCCACCTGCACCCACTATCATGTCTGCGAATGTGCAGTAATGGCTGAGGGTTGCAGGTGGATGCACTGCATCACCAGGACTCCCCTCCAAATTTTGCTATGGGGCCTGACAATGTAGTATTCAGCCCCTGAATAATTTTGCTGCCAATAATGTAGAATGTACGTCATTGCCTGTCATGTTGGTGGCCTGCTCTTTCAAGGTTTCAGGGTTGAGACAGTTGGTAATGGTTTCGAATTGCTAAAGCTGGGAAAATTGATTTGGTTGATTCTGAAATATGGTTGAATTTCAGTGTTTCATCTGTGAAATAACTTTCAAATCAGTAATGATTGCCAAAAATGTTGTGACTAAATTTCTGCTTGTAAAGCAACAATTGACCAGTGATAGTTGAACTTTAGAATACAGCTGCTCTACTGTTATCTCTTATCAGGTCTAGCCCTACAATTATAATAAGACTAGCTCCAAACTCTTCACTGCTAAAGGCATATGCGTGACCTTGCCAAAGAGCATCCTACCCTCACTGCGCTATAGATAATAAAGCCCACGGATCTAACTGGGGGAATCTTCGCTTTTAACAGTAGTTCTGCTTAATGTATATTATCTGATTCTCAGTTCTGATCAATATATTCACTACCCTACAGAAAATAAAAAAGAGCCCAAGGTTGGGCAGAGGACCTAAAAGAGCCTCTACCTCCTCCATCCTGGCTCCTATTGGCATGAGGGTACCCTCATTTAAAAGAAGTACATTTTTACAGATTTTATCTGTTGATTGTTTGGTAAAATGCAGCAACAATAAATTTCCTGTCTCTGCAATAAGCGGTGATAGTAAATCCATGGTATTGCTGCAAATTGATAAATAGGGCCATTGGGCTGCATATATTTAGAAAGTGCTCATACTTTCATGGATTTATCATTTTAACATCCTTACTTATACAATAATTTAGTATTATTACAAATCAAGGGTCCATTATGTATTAATAGTTTCTATATCCCATGTTAGACAAGAAGCTGCGAACAGTGCAATTCTACTATAGCAATACAGGTATGGCAAAATCTATCTTGGGGCTATCCAGAATTTATTGTTTCCGGAATCCCAAAAATTGCTGCCATTTATTTCAAGTTAGTACTTATGGCCAGTGCTCCCTGGTATCATCATCAAGCGTCATCAACCATACTTCATTTGTCTATATCTCCAATCTCATTATAGTCTGTTTTCAGAGTGTCTTAAATTGACAGGACATCGGTTAACAGGCCCTATACCTGTACATGATTGGTGGTGGGAAACTGATTACTTATGAAAGTAATGATATCATCTTTGCTACTCTCTCGTGTGTAATGTTATTACAATTGTATTTTTCACCTATTAGAGCTTAGAATTTCAAAGGGAACTAAATATTGCTTTTAGCAGCAGCAAATAGCTAATATTATGCTGCTCAAACCAGATGTTCTCCATTAGCAACCTGATGATCACTGATATTAAGAGCCCAAGGCCTGTCATCTGCAGTACTTGCTGATGCGTACACTGAAGAATCCATGGCAATCATCCAAATCAGGATGGATCTTCATTAAAGCAGTGAACCTATGGATTGTACTGCTGTCCTTGCCAGCTGAAACCATTAAAGGGACTGAGTTTAGTTTATAGCAGGACTGATGGCATTCATCACTTTCCAGTCATATATAGATTATGTGTTACATGAAGGGCAAAATATGATAGGCAACCGGTTTTTTTCGTTAGCTCTAGATACACAGGAACACTATTTCAACTGATGGAATTTGTGACTCACTCTTGTATTAATAACTCTGCAAATTTAGATAAGTAGAGCAAAATAATCTATTTTGTTATGGGTCACAAATGTATGTTATACAGTAGCCTTTCAGTAGTGTTGCTATAAGAGATCATTAAGACATGTTTTTTTATTTGTACACAAGACATAAATCAAGCTGAGTCATCGAGACTGAATACATCGAAATGTAACTTCCCACTCTCAGTGGAATTACCTGGTCCTACATTCTCGCTACTGGCGCTGGGCCTATGCTAATTCATGTGTGCACACCTGGATTTAAAAATATGCTTGGCGCACATGACTATTATGTATTTTGCTATTCTGCACTGCTGTATCTGTATTTATCTTGTTACCTAACACTGACATAGCTAGTTCCTGACCATTATTTTACCTATGTTTGCTGTTCTAATCACTTTTTATCAATATGTCCTGCTTCCGGCCATCCCTGTCTGCTCGTAAACCTGACTTTTTCCTTGTATTCTGACCTGAAATCTGTGCTGCCCACCCTGACTCCTGCCCTGTCCCCACCTATGTCAGTGCTTCATCCCATTGTCATCTTATTTGTGCACTGTCAGTTCCGGCCTAGTGCGGTTAGCCTTGGGGCAGTAACCTGTGGGTGTCTCATATTGAAGCCTATTAGTACCTTAAGGGGGTCCCTGCTAAAGACCGATTACCTGTTAGACACTGCACCCCAGGTCAGCCAGGGTCCTCTGCTAGCAGCATAGAGGTCCACACCCACAGTCAGTGACATCACCCACATTGTGAGACACACACAGTGCCCCTCCAAATCTCAAGTAATTTGCACTTTAATACTCATTCATTCTTAGTTTCTGAGAAGGTTTATTAAACATATGTGTTTAATGTATAAAATGGTCTGTAGTACCTATAGAAAGAACATGTACAGTATGACAGGATAATGTCTGGAGTAGTTAGCTTTGCACTAACATTGCTCCCCAGAATGTGAGGCTGTTGTGAGCTCTGATTGGGAAGCAGACCTAAACACCTTTGCCTCTGTGGGTAGCCTACTGCGTACCTCCCAACTGTCCCAATTTTGGCGAGACAGTCCCGATTAGCGCACCACAAATAGGGTGGGGTTTGCACAGAAGTGGGAGTGGTTTCACACAAAAGAGGACAACCCGAGCAGAGTTTAGGCAGATCACGGACAATGTTTATTGTGTCCCAATTTTGTATGTCTCAATTTTTGAAGTATGTTACTATATGTAACTGTAGATAGTATAGCAATTTTCAATGTCCCAATTACAATTTTGCTCAACATATGAAAGAAGCAATCCCACATAGATTTTTATTCTTTAGATAGCAAATTAAGTACCATGTATGCAAAGACACCTAGAGACAGACACAATCAGTCTACTACACAGACATAGACTTACAGCTCTCAGCATTTTATGTGATGGCAGAAGGGGGAGAAGGAGGAGGCCACAGTGCAGACAGAGCTCAGAGAGGCATTTTCTGTTCACTACATCATGTACCATGTGACTGTGGTTGCCATTGTATTCCGGAATCATAAATCATTAATACAAACCTAAAGAAAAGAAACAAAGGAAGATGCTAAATACCAATTTCAGTCTTATCGCCTTCCACAGGGATTTTAGTATTAGTGGAAACTGCGAAAATGTCCTTTTATTTTTATTTTGTTTACAGTACCGTATGTGGTTGTGTGAATTTGACAGCTCCTTACAGGTTTATCACATTGCTTTATGTCACCAATTTATTTAGTAAAATGTTGAAATTCGTATTCTACTAAACATAGATTTGTAGCATACAGTATGTGTTAACCCTATCAATCTGCGGTCATATGAGTAATTTACAGTCTGAATTGATGTAAGAGGACTACAACACCTTACCAATAGAGGTTTTATTTGCACCAATTGCAGAAATGATGGTTTCTATCAGCAATCCTGTGATTCATTGTAACATCTGTATGAGAATCAGTGAATAACCATTCTTTTTACTCAGTTTTCATAATTCAAGTATGCTTGCATAGTGTTAATAGTTGTTTGCATTTCCACAAAGCAATGCCTTTAAAAATGTGCACTGTACACTCCTTTATCTAAATATAATGATTTCACTCTGCAAATTGAAATCTCAGTTTTACATGGGTATACAAAACTACACATAGAGGCTAATGCACAGTGGGTACTACACCAGATGGCATAGCCTATCTTGCGGGAAATTGCTCTGTGCATGCCCATAAAGTGGGCACACGCTAATGCGACCATGTAGATTTGTATGATTCTCCCACATACTTGCCAACTTTTGCTCGTTGGCTTCAGGGAGATCCCGGGGGAGGTGGGAGTACAGGGGTGGGCTTGACGAATTTCATAATTTTGGCACCGCCTCCTAAGTGACGCAATATTTGCATCATTTAGCCCCTCCTCCACCACTTATCTATTGCGGAGCGAGAACCGGGAGGTTGCCCTGCTCTCCCAGGAGGTCTCCCAGAAATGCGGGAGACTCCTGGACATTCCGTGATAGTAGGCAACTATGCGTTAAAGAAAAGCAGCTAATGAATCTCTAGAGACTGAAGTGTCTTTTACATTTCTGTCTCCATTACTGAAGTCATGTTGTCTTACCTGTCAGTCTTTGATTAAATCTTGGTCTCCATGAAAATGGCCACCTCCGTAGGCATCAATACATGGACATAGGACACAATTTCTGAACTGTGTCATCATGCCACAGATGGCGAAGCCAACCACGTCTTGTACTGGCTCAGCATCAGGGAGAATGCCAGACTCTTCAGGGAGTAAGGGAGATCACCCCTATTTCAGGGAGTCTCCCTGACATTCAGGGAGAGTTGGTAAGTATGTTTTCCCACTTATCTGTGCCTGGAGAGGTGGGACGGATGGAGTCAATCTAATGTAGGCCGAGTACAGTAAGGGTGTGTACGTGCAATTGCAAACAGCCTGTGAAAAAGACATAAATATATCAGAGGTGGTCAGGGCAGGTGTAAAATAGTGGATGATGGTCACCCGACACTAGTAAACCGCTTATGATTGATTGTTTGAGATTGTACTGCTGAAGCTGGTTAGTGCTTTCTTCATCACTTGGGCTTATATTATATTTTTGTATGCATTTTTAAGCAAAAACATTTCTTTGTTTTTTTGCATGAGACGCGAAGTTGCTTCAGCTGTATTAGAGAGGATTTTTAAGTTGTCTTGATGCCTAATAACAAATGCGTTTGATGCACATAAAACAGATGGATATAAACATGTGTGCAATTGGAAAATGTCTGTAAATATTTAAGATGTTTGCTGTATATTTTTATAATCAGAGCAAATAGGTGTATCATATATGTCAAACTTAAATGCTAACCCACAAAGAAATAATAGTAATCAAGTAGCTCTCTAAATCATGGACCTAATATACAGTCATGGCCAAAAGTTTTTTTTCTTTTTTGTCAGATGTTGCTATGGTATACTGAAGTAAAATTACAAGCATTTCATAAGTGTCAAAGGCTTTTGACAATTACATTAAGTTTATGCAAAGAGTCAATATTAGCAGTGTTGACCCTTCGTATTAAAGACCGCTGCAACTCACCCTGACATGCTGTCAATCAACTTCTGGGCCACATATTGACTGATGGCCGCCCATCAATGCTTGGAGTTTGTCAGAATTTGTGGGTTTTTGTTTGTCCACCCGCCTCTTGAGGATTGACCACAAGTTCTCAATGGGATTGAGGTCTGGGGAGTTTCCTGGCCATGGACCCAAAATGATGATGTTTTAATCCCCGAGCCACTTAGTTATCTCTTTTGCCTTATGGCAAGGTGCTCCATCATGCTGGAAAAGGCTTTGTTCTTCACCAAACTGTTCTTGGATGGTTGAGAGAAGTTGCACTTGGAGGATGTTTTGGTTTCATTCTTTATTTATGGTTGTGTTCTTAGGCAAAATTGTGAGTGAGCTTACTCCCTTGGCTGAGAAGCAACCCCGCACATGAATGGTCTCAGGATGCTTTACTGTTCGCATGACACAGGACTGATGGTAGCATTCACTTATCCTTCTCCAGAGAAGAAGGAAAGGTGAAAGGGATTCATCAGAGAAAATAACTTTACCCCAGTCCTCAGCGGTCCAATACCTGTACCTTTTTGCAGAATATCAGTCTGTCCCTGATGTTTTTCCTGAAAAGAAGTGGCTTCTTTGCAGGCCTTCTTGACACCAGGCCATCCTTCAAAAGTCTTCCCCTCACTGTATGTGCCGATGCACTCACACCTGCTGCCATTCCTGAGCAAGCTCTGAACTGGTGGTGCCCCGATCCCGCAGCTGAAACAACTTTAGGAGATGGTCCTGGCGCTTGCTGGATGTTCTTGGGAGCCTTGATGCCTTCTTCACAACCATTGAACCTCTCTCATTGAAGCTCTTGATGATCCAATAAATGGTTGATTTAGGTGCAATCTTACTAGCAGCAATATTCTTATCTGTGAAGCCCTTTATCTGCAAAGCAATGATGACTGCAGGTGTTTCCTTGCAGGTAACCATAGTTAACAGAGGAAGAACAATGATTTCAAGCACCACCCTCTTTTTAAAGCTTCCAGTCTGTTATTCTAACTCAATCAGCATGACAAAGTGATCATCAGCCTTGTCCTCGTCAACACTCTCACCTGTGTTAACGAGATAATCACTGACCTGAAGTCAGCTGGTCCTTTTGTGACAGGGCTGAAATGCAGTGGAAATGTTGTATTTGGGATAAAGTTTATTGTCATGGCAAATAGGGACTTTGATATTAATTGCAATTCATCTGATCACTCTTCATGACATTCTGGAGTATATGCAAATTGTCGTCATAAAAACTGGGGCAGCAGACTTTGTGAAAAATAATATTTATGTTATTCTCAAAACTTTTGGCCATGACTGTAGTCATGTTTCATAAGCAAACGTGCAGGAAGGTATGACCTGTTGATTGAATGTGTTCTTATGTTTATATGATGTTCTGGAAAAAGAGGTTTCATTTTGGAGGAAAAATTCCCGACTGGAAAGATGATTGCAATACAGGTCATGAAAGAGTTGTAAATCACCATTAGCACAGACACAGACCTCTTCCGGTAAGATAACAAGGAGGAGGGGGGGGCGGACGAGAAAAAGAAATGTGTTTAAAACTATGAAAAACTGTTATTCAGTATCTTTGTTGTGGTCAAACTGATTGAGGAGCTATCTATATTCTTGCCACCACTCAGGTCAACAGATCACATAATTGTTAGCTTTTCTATTGTTAGTCCTTTTCATTTCAAAACATTTGTTTGCATAATTGTATATTGCTGTGTGTCATTTTATTTTGTGTGTCTTAAGTTTTCGGCCATTTTTCATTATATTAAGCTCCATTTAATAAACTCTGTTTTTGTGTTCTTAAGGGATTCACATGCCAGGTTATTATAAGCGCTTCATAACTGAAAAGAGGAGATAGTTTGGTTTACAATAACTGGTTAATTTCATTTTTCATTGTTGTTGGGTATAAGACAGGCAGAACTGAAAAACGTTGGCAAAGTATTAGCGCTCAAATCAAATCTTTGTGCTGGCAATTAGTAGGAAGTGCGAGTTATAATTAAAGGGGAATTTTAATCTTTTTTTAGACAGATCAGGTGGTTTTGTTGTGTTTTAACCCTTTGTCACACACATGTTGCACAGACTCAGGTGAGTGTTGGATGTGACACTGACATATGTCATATTTTTGCTGTATGAATAGCTGATGAGCTTATGTAAGCGTTTCATGGCAGTGCCTAATATTGGCTTCCTTTCAGAAGTGGACAAAATTTGCCCATTTTTCACATGTAATAGATATATCAATTGATACTGCAAGGAATTGCCTGTTTTTATTTTTACATCCAGATAAGTAATGGTAATAATGACAAGAACAGTAAACAGTTGTGTTTTTGTAGCAGGCTTTGTGTTGTAGTGAGGGTGGAAAAGATGAAAAAGAACAATTGGGCAATACTGCTGCAGTCCACACCCAAGTGTACAGTAGTCTGGGTTACTGGCATTCACAGTCACACAGAGCATCCACAAATGTTTTCCCCTAGGACAATCCAGGAAGAATGATTGTCAGAAGGGCTGTTATTTCCTTTGATAAGGCTAAAGACATGTGACATTTGATGATGCTTTCTGATTATCTTCTTTCCATTTCATGCTCTGTAATTGTCCTGATTTTCCACTGGGCTTAATTTTTTTAGGCACAATTTTGTCAAATTGGAATGTTCACAAATTAATCCACTGATTTTGCCCATTCCGACTTACCAATTATGTAATTAATATTTAACAGACTAAAGAGACGAATCCCACGAAATACATGGGAATAATCTCCCATGACTTAATAAAATACATGGTCAGTAGCAGAATCATGAAACACCCCGGGTCTACCTTCCACTTAATTTCTTTACCACAATGCCTACCTATTGCTATTTCAGTTCAACTATTCTTGAACATGATAGGAAAATCAGACACATTGATACTGTCAAGGGACACTGAATTGCAATTAGCTTCAGCTTGCATCCCCTTGAGGAATCTTTATTTCTAGTTACCTGCTGATATATGTTACGTATTACACACATCCCCACTGACGTGCCAGCTGACGTCTGTGTTTAATGTCATGCTGGAATAAAAGTGAGTCATAAGTTTAAAGAAATAGTGCACTGTATTAACCTAAGATTCTTCTACACAATCAATACCGCAAATAGCAATAAATTGTTTTTAATGACTAGAGCATACTTGCATACTATTTCAAGTGTATCTCCGGAAGTTCCTGGAAGGGTTATGGGGGGAAGGGAAGTGGCTTAGTGGATTGCATCAATTTTGGCCCCGTTCCCATTATGTAATGACAAGGACGCATCATTTTACAGCAGGGGCAGGGCCAAAATGACACAATTTCCTAAGAATCGCGTCATTGTAGCTCTAATTCTGCCCACTTCACTAGGAAATGGACAGATGCGGGAGGTTGACCAGGAGTCCGGGAGAATTCGGTGGTCTCCCGGACATTCCGGGAGAGTTGGCAAGTATGGACTAGAGGCTCCTACTATATCAAGTACCTAAGGGCATATTTGTGAAAGGTCAAAGAGCAATATTGCTGATTGACCCAGCAAAGTAGTAAGTTAGCTGTTATCACTTTGGACTAGATTGCCGACGGCAACTGAGTATCGTTATATAATACTATTAATACATATTTTATTCAGTGGGCTGTTACTAAAAATGTTTTGGAATCATTTACAAATGAGCATATATGAACATATACATTATGGCACCACGGGCAGCCTCTGAAGGAAACAACTGTTCTGGTGCTATATGCTGCAATGGCAGGGACCTTCCCACTTCCTACATAAGAGGGGGTGGGGACAGTGGGAGGAGAATTTTTCTGCTATAAAGCATGAAGCTGTTGAACAGTGATAGTGGCATTACTTAGGAAGAAAATATGATAATGCATATGTGAATAGTGCAAATGTTGTCCTGCTACATCCGTAGCAGATCAAGATAAATGAAGTTAAATCATCTGGCCATACTGTGACCAGTACTTTAGAAATATAATAAAGAAAGTACTGTGTATCGCCCACTCCATAACCTACCCTAGTGGCCAATAAAATTGTTATCTTATATAATGTTATCCCAGTGTGAGCTGGTTAACATGGTCAGCAGGGATGAGGGGCGTTTCAGCATATGTCCTCAATAATGCTAACCAGAAGTAGTTGGGATATAGTGGCATTGTCTGTATTTGCCCTTAAAAGTAGACACCACAGTGGTCTGTGAACCTTTTTTTTTTGCTGAGGAATTTTATAAGCTTGCCTGAAGAGGTGGGTTTTCAGAGAACACTTGAAGGTTTGTAGACCAGAGGAAAGTTATTACAATAAAAGGTAATTGATCTGATGTGGCGCTTCACTCAGTGTGCAGCCTGATATATGTAAAGGAGTGTCCACTATTCTCCTACAAATAAAGCATAGACATACATATAATTAACATATACTTAGCGCGCACCTTTTTCACATCTCACAGGAGATAGGGACTCCTATACTTTCTTCACTGGATGACCCTTATCTCTCTCCTCAATTAGAGTTCCTATAGTCTGAAAATCAGACTCATGGAAACATAAAATAAATGGAGAAATGATAGTGCAGATTGTTATAAATAAACATGTAAAAGTCCACAAAGTTCCCGGAAAAAGAATGTAGAATGTATTCTTCAACCTCGTGATGAAAACGAAGGAATACCACCGTTATTCTTGTGACTTTAATACACCATCTCCCCCAAAGGTATATGCTTACAAGATGTAGGCTTTAATAAAGCATCTCAAGTGATCCTTTCTGTGTACCGCTTTCAAGTTCCTCCACAGAGTAATAGCATGATGTGTCAGAAAAAAGAAATAAAAACCAATCTGGTGCATTATCATAAAAACACCATTTAATATTATCTCCAAGCAGAGACCTGTACATATAAAACATCAAGGATATCGCCAAATGGTAATGTGTGCACTCATACCAGATAGATTCAGGATATTCACATGGAAATTTCCTCCAAAGTATCAGTCCCCGATGTGTCAGAATCCCGCTCACACTTATCCTTCCAATGCGTTTCGACTCTAGGTCAGAGTCTTTTTCACTTGAAAATAACAAGCAGCGAAAGGTTTCCTGTACCTGCCGATTCATTATGCACCTTGGAGGTGTGATGGCCTGTTCTCCTTTATAGCACTGCTTAAACTGGTATCCATACACTAACTGAAGCTTAACACAATGTGAGTCACGTAGGAAAACAACAATCCTAGACACACAAGTCATTTTACAACAGAATGGATCACATAGGCAAATCAACGTTCTGATCTTAATAAATGACCTGAAGTGAATTATTAATTTTAGATATATGACAAATAAATTTTGACATATGGCAAGTTAAAATTCCACATTGTATGGAAAGTGATGGGAGTTGGAGAAAAAAAGGGGTATATATTCTCATTTTCATTTAGAAGAAAAAAATTAAATAGGAAAATTATTGAAAACTCCGACAGCAAATTTCAGGGAATAAGATAAAAAAAAGTGCATAGTAAAGCTCATATTTTATGCATGTTTGTAAGTAGATGTTCCTTTTTTCTTTGCATAATAGGGCACTAGCTTTAAGGACTGGAAAAACTTCAAATACAGTATTAAGCAATTGCTTAAAGCACAATGTTTTAATAATGAAACGTATTACATAAGGTACCACATCAGCTGACTACTAAAATATTCTTTGTACAAGTCATTTTTTTTCTAGTGTTTTCGTGAGTGTGTGTTTGTGAGTGTGTGTGTGTGCCTGGGGCTGTCTTCTCATAATAACTGCAATGGAAAGGTTAAAGTAATTAAGTAATCAGCCTCTTTCTATAAATATTTCTTTTATATTGAACTTGCAAGGTTTCTATTATAGTTATACTGTCTGTCATAATATCCCAATGAGGCATCACTACTTGTGTGCTCATGCTTCAAAACATGCACAGCGTGTTCTTGACAAGTCACCATAATTATCACATCGACACTAAGATAGCAGTACCCTATTTCTGCTTTGTATATCACAGTGATTCCCAGCATGCATGTGCTTGGACACATTTATGTGTCACGATATCAGGTTGAGCATGTCACAACAAGTGAAAACTCTTAAAATAAATTGCAATGGGGACTATATGTGAACTGCACTTTTATTGTAAATGAAACTAATTAGTTGTTGTTCATGTTGTTTTTTTTAATATATTCTATTTACTCATGATGGCTTCATTTATAACATTTTAACACATATCTATTACATAAATATAAATCATGTGGCACCTGTCCAACACGGAGGCCTTATAGCCACTGGAGTCAATTCTGTGTATCCTACTAGCATTTCTGTCAATTAGCAACCAGGGGCAAGATTTACTAAGCTGCGGGTTTAAAAAAGTGGGGATGTTGCCTATAGCAACCAATCAGATTCTAGCTTTCATTTATTTAGTACTTTCTACAAAATGAGAGCTAGAATCTGATTGGTTGCTATAGGCAACATCCCCACTTTTTCAAACCCGCAGCTTAGTAAATCTAGCCCCAGATGTCAAATGTGTTTGAACTTGACATGGAGTTTTACCGACATATAACCTTGCATTTATTAAGGCAGGTCTTAAAAGTTAGGGATCCACTGGCTGATCCACTTTTAAAAAATGAAGGGATACGTTTCGGAATATACTTATGTTTCAGAAATTTGCTTGTTGTCATATTTGAGGTTGAATAATGAAATGTATCTAAAAGTATCAGTTTATGTATCAATAATGTTGTAAAATACAGTCCCTAATTAGTCACTTTTTAACATCTGCATATGTGACACGTTATGTTTGATACCAGAAAATCATGATAAAGAACTTCTTACATCAGAAAATGATTGAGCAACTATGTTCTTATATATAATTGTGTTTATCGCATAGAATCTATGTACAACTTGTATACATTGTGGGGAATGCAGAGTGGGACGTACTCCAGATTGCGTAGTTTATCTTACATGAAATCGCTCAGCACATGCCTAGAAAGTGGGCACATTGGCCTATGAAGACCTCTGCAACTCTGGCACTTACACCCGCCCCGAACTGGAGAGGTGAAACGGAGAAGAGAAGGGCGTTCTAAGTAGGCTGAGTACAGTAAGGTTGTGCAAATCTGCAGAAATAGACAATATACGCCTGTTAGGAGATGTTGGCAACTTGGCGTAAACCAGACTCATATGCTGCCGCTGCGGAGGCGGATGGATCTTGAGATATGTATAGCTCTGCATATGGCTGGAAATCTGCCTATTTTGTCAACAACTCTGTATCAGCCCCATTATTCTTAACTTAACAGTGAGCCTTTGTAAGAGGCTCTGTTGGGGCTCTCAGTCCAATACTGCAAGAAAAACCAATTTTCCGTTCCAGTCATGCAGCTTAGATATCATCCTCTGCATTTGTTCAGTAAATGACTTACCGTATTTCTCCATGTATGATGCACCTTTTTTCAAAAAATTTGGGGTCTAAAAACTGGGTGCGTCTTATACAGTGGCAGCGGTATATTAGATTACGTTAACTGGATGGGCCGGTTCGGATTTGCACAACAAAGTTTGCAAGCATTTAAAAGTAAGTGATCCCTCCCTAACTGGTGCTCTCACCCAAAAAGTCCCAGAAGAAATCACAAGAGGCTGGAGGAAGAGAAGAAGATCCGAGTCCCAGAATGATCACCCAGGGATGCAGCATGACATTGCTGACAGAGACTCAGCCTCCCGCACCCTCGCTCCCGTCTCTTCTCCTCTCTCAGAGCTGTCAATCAACGGGTATCACATGACCCGGAGTAATCTTCAAACCTCGAGTTCCGATGAGCGCGTTTAGCATTTCACTGACGTCACGTAGACAAGCCCCAAGCTGTGTAGGACTGGGAGCTTTGTAGGCTGAAGTCCCTCTTGTCAACAACGCTGTGCAGCGGCGCTGCCTTTCTGTCATTCAGATTCTATTGTCCAGATGCTAAAGGATGAGAGTTTTGACTGTGATGAGTAGTTTTGAGTTTTTTTTTTCAAATTTCGGGCCCCAAAATTAAGGTGCGTCTTATACACGGGGGAATACGGTAGTTACTTACTTTTTTTTATTGATCTCTGGGCTTTATAGACAACCGTTTAAGGAAAATCTCTTCTCTCAACTATGCTTTTTAATATGGTTTTATGTGGAAATTACAAGTTTGTATTAAAAATTGTGCTTGTACAGGCTTAGAAGTATCATTCTGCCCGGATGTTTTTGTTTACACTTGTACATACCCAGTAATGCTGTAAGTGGCATGAAATACAGACACACAGCAAATTTTAAGGGCTTGTTCGGATGAGTGATTAGACAGCAATGTTTTAACATAAATGGAACATGAGAACATGATGTAATACAACTGCTCTGAATATCATGTAGACATTGGTATAAGCGGTCCCAAGTTGTTCAGATGAATAGCGCAAGAAGCAATGATCACGTAAAACTCTAGAACATTGTGCATGCTTGCAAGCTCACTGCATGAGCAAACTCAGGGTCACCGTTGCCTAATCGCTTATCTTAATGGTCCATATAAAAACATACAAAAACAAATGTCTAGATTGTTATATTGAACTTGAAGGGTTGCTATGCAGCTGGATAAAGTACAGAGTATCAGATGTTAACAGTTTTGCTTTTTAGTGGCTGTACAGTTTTGGCTTAAGAGCAAATTAGTTCATTACTATCTTAGTGATTTGATCTGAACCACAAGGGCTGAAATACACCATGACTTAAGATCTGGCTTGTGTGTAATCACCACTAAGAACAACTGCTTTATATACAATGGAGTACCCAGCAGTGTGTCCCCATCGAGTCATAGGAGCCATGGGAAGATAAATTAAATGAATGTAATTGAGCAGAGCTTGTTTGTACTTCTTGGTACTAAGACATATGCTTCTTTTCACTGCATGCTCCACAGAAGATAGGATGTTAAATCTATTTTGATATGCTAATGTAGCTCATAAAATACCTAACCAAACAATGTAGATTTGGGGCTAGATTTACTAAGCTGCGGGTTTGAAAAAGTGGGGATGTTGCCTATAGCAACCAATCAGATTCTAGTTTTTATTTACTTAGTACCTTCTACAAAATGATAGCTAGAATCTGATTGGTTGCTATAGGCAACATCCCTACTTTTTCAAACCCGCAGCTTAGTAAATCTAGTCCTTGGTGTCCTGGACACAGGGCTGGTTTGGTAACCAAATTTTATGGACTCTCAGCTCATGTTGTTTGTAAAAATGTGCCTAATGGTCTACACCACGTACCACACGGAGCCCACCCACATGTCCACTATGATGTAGTGTCTGGTACACTGTGTGAGATTTTTAAACTTTTGATTTAATTTTGTTCCGTTTTTGTAGTTTGTACTTTCGGTATAGTTTAATCAACTTTGTGATAAATGCCACATATCGTTCACTGTAGTTTACATTTGGATTAGCAGCATTTCTTGAAAGCAGTTAGGTGTCAAAATCTTTTCACCTGTTGGGGGTAAATTTTATATCTGATTTGCTTAAATCTGTTCTCCCAGATAGCTATAGGGGTTTCTGCTCACCAATTTTAATGGCTGCTCTCACCTTCTCTGTAATGTCACACAACCCCAGTGCTGTGATTGTAGAGAAGCTGTACAAAACAGCCCTCTGGGCAATGGCGAATGGCATCCTGGCATGGATAGCAGAACACGGTAAGCATGGCCGGAGGATGGTGGGCACACTACCAGCCTGCATTCGCTGGGAACATATATTTTTTCGGCACCGGTGAAGTGCGTCCTTGTTTGAGGGATTCACAGCTCATGTACAGTGAAGGGCAGGGGTGCTGAAGAGCCCAGCACCAGCCGTGCTTCCTGGGTATGGCAAATTATCAACCCTACTTTGGAGTGCTACTTTAAGATACAAGATGGTGATGGATAACGAGTGTAAACCACAATATCAGGGAAAAGTGATACCCTTTATTGGCCAACTGAATAGTTTTAAATTGAAAGGATTCAAAACTACATAGGTGTCTTCATCAGGTATGTTAATATATGGAATCTGAAATACTACATATTTAGGAGCAAATGCAAATAAATGATCAGAGTTTTGATACATGTGTTATAAACTGTACAAATACGGATGCATAGATACTGACCAGCAGATCTTTCTAATAATGTACATGTTTACTGGAGATGCAAACTCCTGGTTCTGTAATCGTTTTTCCGATTACCACTATTCCGACATCGCTAATGTGTAGAAAAAAAACCCAGAAAGAATGAAAAAGCGACTTGCAAATAATCAGACTTACCTTGAAGACAATGCTGGACATCACCGAACAAAGCAGCATAATGACAGCAAGCCATTCCGATTGGAGAACTCGTCGGCAGTGCACGCTGACGTCATTGCGACGTCTATCACTAAAAATTTAAAGCGGCAATGTGAGGTTAGGGGTACCCACATTGCCGCTTTAAATTTTTAGTGACAGACGTCGCGATGACGTCAGTGTGCATTGCCGGTGAGTTCTCCAATCGAAATGGCTTGCTGTCATTATGCTGCTTTGTTCGGTGATGTCCAGCGTCGTCTTCAAGGTAACTCTGATTATTTGCAAGTCGCTTTTTCATTCTTTCGTTTTCTTTTTGTAGGTATTACCGATGTCGGATTTATAATGATAGTTCAATCGTACCCAACCTGTTCATACATAGGTGTGAGCTAAGGGCCATTTGATGGTGGTAGAGTCTTTGGAAATGTTAACCAGTCTTTGATCAGATGTCTAAAGGGGGGTTAGATTTCCAAGCCAAATATAAATTACACTAAAGTTTAAATACATAATAGCACAAAAACATAGATTTCTATTTAGGCCATAGTGCAGGTATGAGCAGTAGGAGAGGAGGTATTTTTGTGGGTGCTATTAGGGGGGGCATTCCATGCAGCCTAGAACAGGGAGATTACAGGTGTGCAATCTCTGCACACTACTCCTTAACCACTAATATAGAAGCTAGTTATTCTTACATAAATAGAATGAGGAACCATTTGTCAATTTTGGATGTGTATGTGGAACTGCCAGCCACCACTGTAGTTTCTATAAGCCACAGTTATTAAAACAAGCTCTATTCAGGCTATTGTGTCATTCAAATACAATTCTCTTTAATTTTGAATTAATACCCACTATAATGTAATCTTTGAAGTTGCTTTAATTATTACTCCAACATGGTCTGATACTTTATTTTCCATATCTGAATTGCACCACTCCCATATGCAACAGCAGAATTGAGAATAATTTTCTAATGCTCGTAAAAGTCCATTATTCGGGATTGCTTTGAATTTTTGTAGTATTCAGCTTTTCAGATTAAAGCTGTTCTGACATACACTAATTCTAAGATAAGCGTACTGAAATGTTAATCTTTTCTATAATTATCCTTTTCTTATGCTCTCCATGGTAGTTAATGCTACAAATCCCAAAGTATTTATATACTAGAAGCTGCATATATTTTACATTTGGGACGTGCTTGATTTTTTTGTAATACACAGATTCCCATTGCGGTGTTGGTTTCCATTACCGACAGATGCTTAAGACAAGAATCTATGAATAATACTGATACAGTGGCCCTTGTTTAAAGCAAAACTATATATATAACACTTTCTAGATACAAATTGCACATTTGCAACAAGATTTTGTTTTGTATGGCAAGAATGGAGCAATCCCATTTATTTCTATTAATTATAACAGGATACAACAGGGAAACAAATTTTCAGGCACAAAATAATTTTCGATGTATCTACAGTTGTACATGCAATGACTTGTATGACAATTATCTTTCCTGTAGCAGTTTAGGTTTTAAAAATCAGTTGGGCACATTTAGGAGTCCTTAGGGCAAATGTCTAATATTTAGAACTAGAGAGCTTTTACTTTTCAGTCCAATGTTTCACCCCTCTCCATGTAAGTACAAAGGGGCCTTTTTCTTATTCTAAAGAGAGAACATCCACCTATTTAGAAGTGTCTAGGACAGATGTAATATAGTTGTACCAGAGCATCGTAAAGGAGAACAAAGGAGAAAAGACAAAAGTTTTTAAAATGTTGTGTAAATTGGAGGCTAAATGATCTATGAGAATTCAGGGGAAAAATACAAGTGGTAGTGGTATGCCGATATATATGGAGAGCTTTTATTTATAATAAAGGCATGTTGATATCATTAGAGAGCTTGATATCAGAGAGCATGATCATTACAAAACAGTAAATATATTCAAAACTATCCATATTTTGTACATACACTAAAAGGCTTTTTTTCCCCCCTATACATATGTTACACTCAAGTGCCGATTTATGAAAGGACGAAAAGACCTCTTGCCAGCAGAAATGGGTGTTTTCACAGATGCTTTCTATTGCAAATTAAAGTGGTACATAATAAAATACTGCTGCAACTTACTATGACAGGGTTGCTCTGGGAGACCCACCATATCCACAAGGTAATTTACCTCTTCATCGGCAGCCTAACACTGCCAGTGAATGGTGAAAGTGCTATGTGCAAGCAGCTTGATGAATTACCCAATGCTGCTGTCCTTAGAGTTCTAGCAGTACAACGGTAAGTGCCGCTAATTATGTTAACCCATTGATAAATGAGAACAATTGTTCAAACACCCCCTTGCAGCTGTTTACAGCAGCATTTTGGCTGTTCACCACTTAAATATACCCCTATGTATGGTAAAAGGTGCCCAAACTAGAGATGTTTACACCAAAAAGCTGTAAATATTTTAGTTGCAGGACATTTCAAAGAGATTTTGTATATAAATTACATTCCTGGGTGCTATATCATCCAACACCTACAGGAATCTGTGTTGCTATGGTTGGCAATAGAGATTCTTTAGTCAGTAGCTAAAAATGCCAATTTGTTTCAACGAAACGCTATCCCTAAAAAAGAGGGACAGTTGGAGGTATTACATCAGCCATAACCTGTAAACATGTTTTGCTTCACTGACATCCCAATGACCTCTGATGTATAAAATACTTGTTGTAAGATGGGGCGTATTTGTGATTTGACTTAAAGATTGCACTGATAAACCAGTAGCAACAGCCTGTTCAGTAATTTTCAATAAAATATGTATTTTAGTGGGGGCCTATTGAAGAGTCAGTCGGTACCCATATGTGTTTCTTATCATGAGGTTATTGTAAATGATAGTCCACGGAGTTAAGTCATTTCCCACAGATTCCTGAAAGCGGGGAAGAAATGAGAAGATTCTTAATCTTTTTTCGCTTTTGAAAAGAACTTAACCTCATGCTGGTGCCTGATGTGACTGGCATGATAGAGTCAAAGTTGCAGATTTTGCAGTCTAGAAATCACACCAACCTTTTCAGTTTCCACTTTAACAATATTTCTGGGGGTAAAGTGTTTTGCTTTGTACATGAAAATTTACATTTACATTTAAATTTAAATAATACTCAGAACACATGAAAATGTAAATTTTCATGTGTTCTGAGTATTATTTATTGCATTAGTTTTATTTTTCTGAACTGTGGCGCACCAGCACATTAATTTAAACATCCTCTTTAACATCTTTTATAGCTGGAAACAGCCATTCCAAGGTTGCTAAGTTAACCTACTGTATCACGGGTTAATCATTAGACAACAGATCGTTGGTTTAACATCTGCTCTGTTCCTGTGAAATAGATACCCTTCCTTAAGTGGAAAAAATAAGAGAAAATTTTATTTTACTGGGCAAAAAATGTATTTGAAAGTGTACCTTTTATTCGTTTATAAAAACTTGATATATATAAATCCTCAAAATGATTTCTCTTGAAAAACAGGATAACGGTAATCGTAACTACCTTGGGCAGCCAGCAGTGAGAGGGAAAATCCTTCATTTGAAATTACTGTATTTCTTCTGAATCTAAGTGGCATTTAAACATTACAAAAAAAGGTGGACCCACACTGCCTTTTATTAGTGCAAATATTCATAATTGTCCACCAAGCACATGAGGCCTATTCTCCAGTCTTTGTAAATGCTACAGAGATGCATCTAGATACTAGAAAAAATATGTATGATGAAAACAGTATAAATGTAACTAAAAAGTCCAACCTTCTGCCACTTTAGGACCACCCACTAAACCTTCTTTTTTTCCTTTTATTACTGCTGGACATTTATTTCTTAAATTATGAGAATAAGGGGATATTAGACCTGACTTCATTGCATGAGTATCTTTGGTGTGTTTTCATTACATTGCACAAAATGCACTTGTTCTGCAAAAGTGCCAGTGGAAAATTGCAAAATGTGTCCATTTATTAGTATAGGAACAAGGATAGGTTTCTGGCATCTCTGACCAGAAGGTAAATTGAAGTCATTTTGTGGGGAGGAACTAGCTATGTGCCTGCCTTAAAATGGGTAATGCCTCCCTTAATTCCAATTATTCGCCACTGTCAGCTCTTTTAAATAGTCCTTTCTAACAACATGTACTTGCGCGCCTAATCCGCACATCAGTGCCGTAACTAGAAATTTTAGTGCCCTGGGCGAGACAGGGCATTGGGGCCCCTCATTTAAGTGGGAGTGACAATTGTCGAGTGAGCATGGCCAACCTACTGTGAGGGTGGTGCTAATGCTTTACAAATGCTAGAACACACTGAAATCCCCTCCCTCCCCATTTTTCACATTCTGGTTTTGTAATAAGTCTCCATAGAATTACAGTACTTTCATGCTAGCTGTATATAAAAAAAATAATTGTATATTGAAATAAAACTCACTGAAACAAATTGAAACATAATTGTAATGGTGCCATCTTCATAACACTGTGCCCTCCATCACACTTTTTGCTCTTTCATCACAGTTCCCTCTTCATCACAATGAGCCCTCTTATCAGCATTGCACTAATGTACATCATCATCATCATTTATTTATATAGCGCCTTACAATCGGGAATAAACAGTAATAAAACAATACTGGGCAATACAGACATACAGAGAGGTAAGAGGGCCCCACCCACATACATATTTATATATATATATAATTTTATATATATATATATATAATTATATATATATATATATATATATATATATCACACTTGCCAACTTTTCCTCGATGGCTTCAGGGAGATCGCGGGGGAGGTAGGTGTGTGGGGGCAGGGCTTGATGAATTGCATCACCCCCCCCCCCTTCCCCTAAACTATTGTCACAATTTTGGACAATTACAACAGGGGGTGGGGCTAAGATGATGCAATATTTGCATCATTAAGCCCCACCTCCCGCCACTATTGCGGGGGTGAGAACCGGGAGGTTGCCCTGCTCTACTGGGAGCCTGGGTGGTCTCCCAGAAATGCGGGAGTCTGAAAATGACTTACCATAAGATGTGCAGAGATAGCACGGCGTGGCTGCAGTACATAGGAAGTACCTGGATCCTGGACTGTTGGGGGCCCTATATTGAGAAGAAAAAATTGGGTACATGAAATTTAGAAAACTTCAACCAGCTCTGGCATTAAATCAATAGCACCCACGTTTAATAATTGGGCCTCCTTCCAGTCCCAACATTAAAATAATAGTTTTCCTATTTAATAATTAAACCAATTTCTCTCCCTGCAAGCAGCCCCAGCAAAAAAGTAAATAACATTTACGTTTAATAAATATAAACATTCCCCACAACCATCCCCAGCATTAAATAATTCATACATTTAATAAGTAGCCCTCCTCCCCAAACTCAGTCCCACAGTTAATAGCCCCAAACCACACTAGCATTAAAGGTACTGTCACCTCACCTTAAATTAATAGACCCCATTATTAAATTAAAAAGCCCCATCAATAAATTAAATTGCCCCACCATCACACCACAAATAAAATAGAACCAATTAAATAATTAGCCCCCCACCTAAACTTCACCCTTAAATTAATAGCCTACCTTCCACCCACGTACTAAGTCACCACTTCTCTATCCTCATATCACCCATTATATTAACACTCCCCTCAGACATATAATCAGCATATCACATACACCAAACCCCCCCCCCTCCCCCTCACATAATAGCAGCATACACCCCCCCTCTCCATCATAACAACACACATCCCTCCTACCTTCTGTATTCTTACTTCTGTTTCTAACTGTCCAGCCGTCACTGTGTGCACCTGGCTCTTTTCTGCTGCTCTGCTCCCTAGCAGCGTCATGACATCAGACGCTGCAGGGACAGAGGGCAGAGTTAGAAGGGTGCTGGCCGACATCATGGATGCCTCAGGCATCCGGCAGTCTAAATCTGAGGCCTGTCACTTGTAGTTACAGAGGTAGGTAGCAGGTGGCCACTGCGCCGCCTTTGGGCTTGCGCCCTGGGCAACGGCACCGCCCGCACCTGCCTAGTTACTGCCCTGCCGAACATAGCAAGGACTGACATCTTAACTCGCAAATCCATACGCTTACCCATCAAAATGGGTGCATCTGTGCAAAAGTAGGTGCGTGATGTCACACTGTTCCTGGACAATTGAAAAGGGTAGAAATCACGTGGAAGAAAGATACATATTTATCTTATTCACAATGTTCTCAGATAAGAACACAGCTGTGATCTCTGCACTGGGTATTATTTTATACAAAGACTAATTGTGTTCTATATTCAATGGCAATGGAAATACACAGTCTATGATATATACATTACACCTAAAAATCACATGAGGAAGCCAGAAAGATAAGACAACATATTTTAGTAACAGATTTGCACATACAAATACATGCTATAAAGATGGAAAAACTCATTTCTATATGTGTGAGAGTCACTTTACAAGCATCAATTATCAGCAGGCTGTGCGTGAGATCACAGGCAGCACAGGTGTGGTGGAGACAAGGCATAGAGGGAGACAGTGTCAGTCAGGTGCACATTAAAAATAGAAGTGTGGCTTGAATGCAGGAAGAGTCAGCAAGGAGGGAGGTGTCAGTTGTTTTATGGCTTACAAATATGCTTAGTTGATGTGTGTGGGGAAATTGAGGCTGGACTAACTGCCCAACAGGTGGCAGATAGTGCGTGTAGATAGATATAGGGATCACTAATTTGTTTGTATTTGTTTGCTGATTGCTATATTGCAATCTGAATTCTGTGCATAAAACAGAAAAAAGTCTTTCAGTGAACATATTGTCAGATGGTTACTGGGCTACGGTATCGCCATCTATATATATTTTTAGTGAATTTAAGAACTGCAAAATTAAGAGATATATAATAGATAGTGTGACACCTCTATATCAAACAGAGTAGTTTAAAAAAATGTTTACTGTGTACTGTATCATTGGAAAGATAAATCACATATTGCAAAGTATAAGTGCAGATTCTAGCAGTCTGTTTATTAAATTATTATTTCATGTTTTTAGAGAAACCAGTGTTAGTTTATTAGCAGATGACACTTAAATACTAATAAAAGTGGTGGAAGTCTTAAATTAAGGGTATATTTACTAAACTGCAGGCTTGAAAAAGTGGAGATGTTGACTATAACAACCATTCAGATCCTTGCTGTCATTTTGTAAAATGTACTAAATAAATGATAACTAGAATCTGATTGGTTGCTATAGGCAACATCTCCAGTTTTTTCAAACCCGCAGTTTAGTAAATGTACCCCTAGGTCTCATTGACCAGGGATAATAATACATAATGGAATTGGGCTATATGTGTATGGATGGCTGCATATTCATTTTTGTATTTTCACAACTTTGCAGAGGAACTTACATATATATCTTTAGCAATAGACACGTTTTGAAAAAATTCTAAGTGATGTCATATAATTGCATCAATTATAGTATTGTCTTCCCTTTAAAGTTGCCCACACACAGTGGGCTGATCCTTCAAGTGATGGGACACCAGGGGGTGAATGTATTTTGCAAGTCGACACTATTCGGCGAGTTTGCAGTGAAAATTTAAAGCAGCAATAGCTTGCAATAGCTTTAAAGGCATTGTTTTGCTTTTAAAGCCACTGCTGTTTTAAATTTTCACTGCAAACTCACTGAATAGCGGTGACTTGCAAAAATCGGAAGTAAATACATTTACCCCCAGGATTTTGTATATTACATGTGTCAGTTTTGTGTGTTTAAAGATTTGTTTTAAATTGGGCATTTTAAAGTCCAACTAGAAATGTAGTTATTTGGCGAAGTGCAACTGTAAAACACAGAATGCATGAAAGTGTAAGATGAGACAAGATCTCTGCCAGTCCAGTGCTGATTTAAATTAAATCCTTTTGCGTAATATATGTGGTCATGCGCCCCTCTCCGCACTGCAAGCAAATTCCCTAAAAATGCATCTTATTCATCCCTCTATTTTCAATAATCTGTAAAACCATACCTCCAAAGAGGGATTTGTACTATATATTTACCATGTGCTTCGTAAATAAGGCCAATAGTATTTTTTATTTGATTTACTTTACCCTCTCTGCTAATGCATAAGCAACTGTGCTTTGAATTAGGAAGCATTCCCACCTGGTCCCCTTACATTTCAATGTGTTGCTATTGGTCATATAACCTTTTGTTACTGGATGCAGAGTTTTGCCATTTCCCCTTAATGCCTAAGTAAGTACATTAAAAACTCTGTTGCCTCCGGGTAATGTGAGACGGTTGCACACAGTACAGATCAGAGAGTTGTTCAGAGGAAATAAGTCAGTCCTGGTGCATATTATCATTTTTCTAGTTTATAAAATTATAGCTACACTGGTTGCTATAGTTACAACACATTTGTGTACATTATGGGCCTGATTTATTAAGGAAAGGAAAGCAAAAAATTAGTAACTTTACACCTTGGCAAATCCATGATGCATTGGAGGGGGAGCTAAATTTAAAATGTGATGGCAGATTTATAGTTGGGGTAGGGCATGTCCTAGATCAACTTTAAATTTCAGTGTAAAAATAAAACTATCAAGTATTTGTGTGCTGCATGAAAAAACAGCAGTATTTAACTTATGTGCAAAATAAAAAACTAATTTGCACCCCTTGCACTGTAACATAGTTTTATCCAGGAGAATACTTACTAATATGTTTGCCTTACTTTCCTTAATGAATCAAGCCCAACAACATTTTATTAAAAATGCCCATAACCATTTTTATCAGGCTTACAAGTTTGCTTTAGCTTGATTGATTTTTTTTAAACAACTGATGGATTAGAGCAATATTTTGCTAATATTTTAAATATATGTGTATATTTTTATACTTAAATTTATTTCTGCTTTATATTTGCTGCTCAATACCTTAGTAAAATCCCTTCAACAAGTAAAACATCAGTTAAACAACAATTAAACATCTAACAATAAGTTGGATGTTTGAATTTTATTTCATACAACAGTGCAAAAAACAGTGCCTGCATCAGTTTTACAGAGCCTCATATTACTACGACTATATGCTGTTTGAGGACCCTGCTTCTTCCACTATATAACGTAATGTCTGTGGCTTCAAACCTCCACTCTCTTCCTCCCATTGTGACACCCCTCCAGTTACATGACAAATTGTTTTCATTAGATAATCACAGAAATTACTGGCTCCCAAATGTTCAGCAGGCCCATTTCCTGATCATGCAATGAGAATTATGATGATCTGATTGGCTACAGGTTGCAAAACCTCCTTAAAACTGGAGACATATAGAAGAAAGAAAGAAAAAATATGCTCTCTAGGTTCATCTAAAATTGAAGCTTTATAATATATATATATATATATATATATATATATATATATATATATAAAATGAATCTATATAAACTGACAGAGCATGCTCTAAGAGGTGCAATTATACCATTCATGTATGTGCAATTGCACATATTATTATTATTACCATTTATTTATATAATGCCACTAATTCCGCAGCGCTGTACAGAGAACTCGCTCACATCAGTCCCTGCCCCATTGGGGCTTACAGTCTAAATTCTCTAACACACACACACACACACACAGACAGAGACAGACAGACAGAGACAAGAGTCAATTTGTTAGCAGCCAATGAACCTACCAGTATGTTTTTGGAGAGTGGGAGGAAACTGGAGCACCTGGAGGAAACCCACGCCTATGTAATCTTTTTAAAATTAAACCTACCCCCTCCTAAACTTTCTGTTTATTATGGAAAGCATTGGTAGTCCTGCTTTTTTTCCGATGTAGCATATCAAAATATTGTTGTACAATCTTATTATTTCTTAAATAATTAAGGTTTTAGTGTAAGAGAAATGATTGAGGTATAGAAAAACATCTTCCAGAAAGTGTTATATTCGTTAGTGGAAAATACTTTATGGATATGATTCTGTAGTGTACAATTTGAGAATGTAATCAAAACATTCAAACTATTGATTATATCAGGCATAACTAACCATATGTTAGCAGAGAACTGTTGTTTTGCTTAGTCTACAGTATGCATTTGACATTTATTCACAACGAAGAGACAAATTCAGTTGGTTTGCACATTTTATTCTAAATCTGCCATATCAAAGATCAGCCGAGTAAGGTTTTCACATGTGCCTGTTTTTTAACAGAATCTCTTTGTATTGTGAGTAATTAGTGATCAGAAAAAGGAAAGATATATTCAGCAAGTGTTCACAGATGAGACCTGACAGCTAACACTGACACAAAGGTGTTAAGCTGATTAGTGTTCTCTGTACTTCCTGACATCTGAGAAGGCTGAAATATTTCACAAACATTAATTGCATTCAGACTGTGTGAATTGATTCTTTATTTATAACAATATTAACTTTTATGAAAAGGGCTGTAAGTGCTTGAAAATATACAGATGTAATTGATACATCTTGTGGCTGAGCCATATTAGATGGCAAGCTTTGAAGGTTTAGGTTCCAAGATTTAGGTTAGGTCAGGGCTGGAGAATAGCATCAATACTTCAGGAGGCAATAAGACAAACCCAAGGCAACAACTAAAGAGTCAGTAAAGAGGCGCTATGTGATCAAGCAGTGGAATGTTGAGAGCAATCACTAACTGACTATTGGGATTTGTCAAGTCTGGTTTAGGACTCTTTCTTAGACATGTTGCGCTTGGGAGGTTTAAATGGCTCTTTTTTATGCAACACATGCACAATACTATCAAGGTTGGGAGCAGATCAATTTTCTTGCAGGTTGTGATCATATTATATGAATCCTCAAATGTTCTTTTAGTGATCCAATGCTATGTTGCAGAATATTCATTGATTAACCTCACTAATTACACAGGCAATGATGCACAGCATTGCCTGTGTAATTTCCACTTACACTGATATATAAACACGCACTCATATGTTTTGCTAAACATGTCCTAAAACGGAATTGACACTTTTTTTGTAAACCCTGGATATCTTAGAAGGGCAGTGTTTCTGTAAGAAACCGTTCCCATTTACTTTGCTATTTAATATGGTGCACATAAGCTCTACAGAATTTCAGCCTCATGTCTATATGATCAATGATGATAATGTTTAGTCATGCAATCAATTATTGTAACCCAATCATGTGAAATAGTAATGAGTAAGAATGAGTAAAGTGAGTTGTCAATTTGATGTAAACATTCTTTAATTTGCAAATATCCATTAATGAAGTATGGATAGTATGGTAGTAGCTATAGATGATGATATGCTGTAATTCTATTTTTAAGCACAGTACTGTATCAGTTTAAGCTACTGCCTTTCACAATCAATTGCATTGTCTTTCTTACAGTTAGGTTGGGATAGTGGTGCTACATAAATAACTGATGATGATGATCTGTTTACAGAAGGCCCTGTCTGACTCTTTTGAGGCCCAATTCTGCCTTTCTTTTCTTAGTACCAGTTTTATATACTTTTTGGACACCCTTATCTCATAATACAAGGAACCAACTTAATTTTGTACTCAATGCCGTCACAGTTTTGGGAGACCGTACTTTCGTTTGTATTAGTCTTGATGACCCTTTTTTCTTCTATTCTTTACATTTCATGCATTGTATAGAACCCTATAAAAAAGATTTTAGCTGAACCCTAAAATGTTTTTTTGGCTCTCCAAATACAGTATAAACAATATACTGTATTTATATACTGTACTGTATTGTGAGTTTTATTGCCTTTTGGTGTTTGTTATTTTAAAATATGAACCGGAATTCATGTTGGTTTGTGTTTGTAAATTTGGAGATGTGTGTGTAGCCCCTGTGCAACCCAGTACCTCATCGAACCTTGTGGGGAGAGGGGTGGTAAACTTTAACCTTAGGGTAATCACTTTTTCTCAAGTGCTCAAAACACAGTTCAGCCACCCGTCGTTCCATCTCTCCAGGATTAAAATCTTGGCAAGGTCTACCAAAGATTGACCCGGGAAACGCCTTCCCATCTTTGTACGAGTGACCTTTGAAAACTCACATACACAACAGGTAAAGGAGGTAAGCCATTTGGCAGGAGATTCAGTTAGCTGTGATGTTCCTGAGAACATCGCGGCTGCACATTTTTACAGGGTGTGCGGCAGAAACACTTATTTTTGCTCGCACCTCTATGGGATGCAAGCAAAAATCAGTGGATATTTCACAAAACAATGCGCGCAAAGTGTCTTCGTGGCTGCTTCGGGGATTTTTGCACGTATTTTTTGCTAATTGAACCTCCCCATTGGAATATTAAATAAAAGGCCATGTAACTTAAAGACCTGTAACCTGATAAGTAATGGATAAAGTATTACAATTTCTGATATCGGTGTTAAGGTGAACATTAATGTAATACAAAAGATGAAGAACATGCAATGACAATAATGCAACCTATAGGTAGCTAAAGATTAAATGAACAATGGCATACAACAATGATATGTAGTAAGACTATAGATATCTGGTAACAGTTAAATGGGTGAACAATGGTAACAATTGTGAATTGTCGTGTTCACAGTTAGAATACCTTTAAATAACTGTTGAGTAAAATTATAGGCATCAGCATCTTCCGTAGCGCTTTACAATTGGGAGCAAACACCGTACTTAAATAATACTGGGTAATACAGACTTCAGAGAGGTAAGAATGCCCTTCTCACAAGCTTTCAATCTATTGGACAATGGAAGTTAGATACATGAGGTTAAGTGCTACATACTATATGTTGGTCCAGCCAGATTGCAAAGGTAAAAAGTGCTTAGTGCACTATGTGATCCAGTTACACAGCAAAGTTGGTCAGGTGGTTATAGAGTTGTCTTATGTGAGCTGTATAAAGCCTGGTAATAAGGTACCCTAGGAAGGTTAAGAGGGTGGTTGAGGAATTTTATAACCTTGTCTGAAGAGGTGGGATTTCAGAGAATGCTTGAAGATTTGAAGAGCAGAGGAAAGTCTTAATTTGTGAGGGAGGGCATTCCACAAAGTGGTTGTAGCCCAAAAAAAAGTCTTGTAACCGGGAATGGGAGCAGGTAATAGGTGTGGTTGAGAGACACAGACCTTAAGCAGAACTGAGATATCGAGAGATTTTGAGACAAGTGAAGAGATGTATGTTTGTGCAGTTTTGTTGATGGGCTTTATTGTTAACAGAAGTATTTTAGATTTGATTTGGTAATAAACAGGTAGGCAATGTAGAGACTGACAGAGTGGCTCAGCAGCGGAAGAACAATTTGCAAGGAAAATCAATCTTGCCATCACATGCAACATAGATCGTAGGGGTGAGAGTCTGATTCAGGGAAGAACATTAAGGATTGTATTGCAAAAGTCAATGAGCAACATGAGTGCATGAATTAAAGTTTTTGTAGTGTCTTGTGTGAGATGTGTGCGTATTCTGAAAATGTTTTTAGATCTATGCAACAGCATGTATATATAGATTGTATGTGGGGAAAAAAGGATAGTTCTGAGTCAAGTATTACACCTAGGCAGCGAGCTTGTTGGGTAGGATTTGTTGTCAACAGAAATAGAACTGTGATGTAGGTAACTTCTATTGGCTGGGGGGAATATCATTAACTCTGTTTTTGAAAGTTTGAGTTGGCGAGAGGACATCCAAGATGAGATGACAGAAAGACAGACAGTAACGCGAGACAACACAGTTGGTGAGAGATCCAGAGAGGGTATATAAATTTGTGTATCATTTGCATAGAGATGATACTGAAATCCAAAATTGGTATAGATAGCGAAGGACCTAGGACTCCTTGTGGTACTCCAACTGATAAAGGAAGTGGAGTGCATCCAGAGAATATAAGACTGAAAGAGTGAATAAAGAGGTAGAATGAGAACCAGGATAGGACAGTGTCTTGAAGAACTAGGTTTTGTAGAGTTTTTTTGAGGAGAGCACGATCAACAGTGTTGTATGCAGCAGAGAGATCCAGTAGAATTAGAAGCAAGTAATGGCCTTTAGGTTTAGAATGAGGTCTTTCTCTACCATGTCAAAAGTTACACTCAGTGCCGTAATTAGAAATTTTGGTGCCCTGGGCGAGACAGGGCACCGGCGCCCCCCCATCTAAGTGGGAGTGGCATTTGACAAGTGGGTGTGGCTATTGTTACCTGTCTATTTTCTCGATACTCACGCAAGTTTTCAGATTAATATGTCACGTTCACTAGCGTATTGCTATAGGAGTGATCTAGGCAAAGCCTGTAAAGTACATGTGAAAAATACTCCAATTATCTGCTCTTAATTTTTATATACTCACCTCTTCCGCATAGCCTACCAACCATCTACTTAACCCCTCATCTCCACCACTCGCTCTCCCTTCTGGCTCCCCTTGTGCCTGATTCTGTCTACCCTCCTTTAGGATGTAAGCTCACATGAGCAGGGCCCTCTTCCCTCCTGTCTCCTAACCTGTTCTTCTGCTCCGTGCTTATTGCAGCAGCCTGCCTGGAGTTCTGAAGTATTAGTATTTTTGTTTATTGTTCTGTACTGTTTCACCCTGTATAGTCTACTGTTTGTACTGTGTACGGCGCTGCGGAAATCTTGTGGCGCCTAACAAATATATGATAATAATAATAATAATAATAATATATATTCATGTGCACACTGGTATTATTCCAAAAGCTTTTTAATCTCATAGAAGCTTAGTACATAAAACAATTTTATAGTCTTAAATTTTCATTACAAAGCAACAAATTTAATGTATAAATACCCCCTACCTGTTCTTTTTAAACCTTTATTTTTAAAATCCAATTTATATCTTTTATACTTGCTTCTGTGCTTAAATATTTGAGAGAGATATTTTAACTTACAAGACTTTGAAGCTTCAACCCTTAAGTCCCGCAGTGGAGTGCATGTACGTTCCACTGACAGGAAGTTTGGCATTTGCGTTCCAAATGCCGAACTTCCTGTCAGTGGAACGCACATGCGTTCCACTGCGGGACTTAAGGGTTGAAGCTTCAAAGTGTCTCTCTCTCTCATGGAGGTAGGTAGCGGGCGGCTGCTGCGCCCCCTTGGCTTTGCGCCTGGGGCGATGGCACCACCCGCACCACCCTCGTTACGGCACCGGTTACACTGCTTGCTTAGATAACATGCTATAGTAAGCTTCAGGAGAGATGTCACTCTTACTTATATCTACAGATGTACACCCTGAAATATAAGTAATTGAATACAGGTGATACAGATGAAATGAAAAGCTAACACCTGCTAACTGCACATTCAGGACCATAAATAGGTCCCTGAATCTAAAAAGGATGAGGTAGTAAAATATAGTGTACAATAATCGTGAAAAAAACAACAAGGACAGTAACAATTATTATCTTGTAGTTAACGACGAAGAAAACAACTGTCACCCTGTAGAAGTTAAGTAGGATGGGAGCTACAGTCACAATGAGGACTAGTATTTAGAATCCAATGGCATTGGTAGTATACTCAATTATCATATTAACTGGAAATAAAAGAAGAAATAGGCACTTAAGTGTTAAAAATGAGTAAAGGTATGGTCCCGGCAGTGAAAGGCAGTTGAACGCCATGCCTCTGACAAATAGGTTGCAATACTGGCAATTGGCTCTTGGTTTGATGCTGTGCAGTATACGGCAGGTTACTCATTCTTGTTGCAGATGCTGGACAGTTCTGGAAACCTGAAGGGTTCATAAAACACTTATCAAATGCCTGGTTGTCTCTCCAGTAACTCTCCTCTCCCAATGGCAATGTACAGCTGATAAACAAGTACCTGAGAAATGCCCACAGCTTGAATCAGACACTGCTGCATGTGCTCAACCTTATTGTACATAGACTCGGGACAAACGTCCCTTCCCCCGCCCTGTTCCTTCCCTGAAATTGTAGGCTGTGGTAAGTGTTTTTTGCGCTCAAGAATGAATTGAATGTGGCTGCGTTCTGTGATGTTTTGTCCAGTTTTGGGCATGCGCAGAGTTACTGTGGATCAGGATATGGATCATGTTGCCTTAATTTTAAAAAAGGGTGATCTTCATAATCACATTTTACATGTTTTGTAAAAATCTGGATCTGTGTTGCACCACAGGAATATTGGTGTTTCTGTGTGTTTTACTTGATTAGATATAAGCCTGCATTAAATTGCTAGTCTAGCACAAAAACAAGACAATGCAGTGTTTATTATGGATATAAAAGCATGGTGTGTACAATGACTCATTTTTTGAATGCTTCACTATTTTTTGTTACAGTAGGAGCATTTTTGCTTTACAAATGTATGGCAGAAATGCATTCACAAACCTTTTAAGTGCTATTGTTACATTGTTGTAAATATTTACAGCAATATATAGACTACATTTAGATAACTTTTTGCCTTCAGTTGTATCTTTGTAAATATTGTTTATTGAAATGGATATTGTTTGTGATTTTTTTCCCACATTAATACATTTTCATAACATTTTTGCTGGTACTGAGGTTCCGCTTGAAGGTAAATGTTAAAAATCTTAAAAGCAGCCAAACCTTTATATCTTAGAAAAGCGAACTGTCAAATGGCATCTTTATTATGTGTGTATACATGTTTATACAACCATGAATAATAATGCAAATGGACTGTATTTCTGTCAAGTATGGTATATGGTTGAGACTTTAATACAACATATTTTGTAAGTTTGAAAAATGGTTAAAATTAAGAATAATTGGACTAAGGTTTTTCAAAAACCGCCTATCTTACTAAATGATGTGAATGAAAATAATTCTCTGTACAGCACTGCGGAACTGGTGACACTATATAAATAAATGATGATGAAATGTATTTAATCAAAAGTGGTCATACTAATAAATTCCTTAATGCCACATGGCTTTATCAACATTTTGCTATAATTGCATTTAACCCCTTCAAAAATCTGTACACTTGGTTGCGATATGCCATTTAATAAGTGATTTGTACATTATGTAATTGTGATTCCTTCACTGGACATTTTTAGGTGTTATTTTAATACTGTCTGCAATATATATTGCAATGGTTGTAACAAAATAAAAATAATTACCAGGCACACTATCTTTGGAAAAACAGCCTTACAGAGAACAGGAAACCAACCCTCCATGTAATGACACCTAAACAACAGAGAACCTAGTATTGGCGCTAGCCACATATAATCAAGAGAAAAAATGTACCAAGAAACAAATATCAATGAAATCACCCAAATATAGAGCAATACAGTCAACATTTCACACAGAATCACAATATAAAATAAGGTAGTTAATATTGTATCCAGCAATCACAATACCTAAATGTTAATCAATTTCTGAATAACCAATATAAAAAGTCTATGCTGGTGTAGATTTGGCTCCAGGGGCCTGATTCATTAAGGATCTTCACTTAAGAAACTTCTTATTTCAGTCTCCTGGACAAAACCAAGTTACAATGCAAGGGGTGCAAACTAGTATTCTGTTTTGCACATAAGTTAAATACTGACTTGTTTTTTTCATGTAGCACACAAATACATGATAGCTTATTTGTACAATGACATTTAAAGTTGATATTTGTGTGCTACATGGAAAAACAGTCAGTATTTAACTTATGTGCAAAACAGAATACTAATTTGCACCCCTTGCAGTATAACATGGTTTGGTCCATGAGACTGAAATAAGAAGTTTCTTAAGTTAAGATCCTTAAGGAATCAGGTCCCAGATGATCAATCCATATGTTAAAAACCCAGAAAGAAGAAGAGCTATACAAATTTATAGTGTGAGAATCCAAAAAAAATTCAATTAATTCAAGTTGCACTCACCTGATGTCTGAGTTAAATAGGCCTTTGAGAAACTCTGAAGCAACGAATTCTCAATCCAATAAATGTGTCCTCTGTAGATGAGTAAGGCACGCCTCTTGTTCCTCCGAATTGAAAATCTGCAGTGAAAAATATAAAGAAAATCACATAGTGAAACTCAGTTATAACATTCAAAATTTGTATAATGATGTTATGGCCTTCCTTTATATGACTAAATGAAAACATTAAATATTGTGTATTTTCATAGAAAATATTTTTATAACATATATTTATTGATCTACCAAACATGCAGCTTAAAATCACTGTCCCCTAAAGAAGTGGTTAGACTTCTACCAGGTAGTAAATGGTCAAAAACAAGGCGTTTAAAGATGTTAATTCTCAGATAGAAAGGTCCTTCATTTGTCATTCCTCATTCCCATAGGATAAGGAGTCTTCTCCCATAACCACCCAATGGGCTTCATCCTTTAATTTGTCTGTATCGACCTTGACTCAACCTTAATCTGCCATTCCAATGTAGTGATAATACAAAGTAAAGTAACAGACAGATGAAACATCTCCACATATTTAGACAATGTCCTAATAGGATCGGATACAGGTCAAAAAGCTTCAGTTTGCAGACATTTGAGTTGCATCACTGAACATTTCTCTCTGTATGAAACCACCTATCCACACTATGAATTTTTGTAGAGCAATAAAAAAAGGCTGTCAGTCACTCCTTGCATGCCTAGTTATAGATGCACCCCCTAAGATGGTATCGTGCAGAAGAGAGAAATAGGGCACAATAAGTATTTCAGTTATTTCATGTATATTACTCAACCTAATAATACTCCAGCATTCATATATATATATATATATTTCAATTAGTAACATTACTTAATCATTAAACAATATTATCTATCTATTATCTGTCTGTCTGTCTGTTTGTCTATTTATCCATCCAACTGTGTGTATATATATATATATATATATATATATATATATATATATACATACATACGCAAGCAGGCTCAACCAGCGTGTTGCGCAGGTCTGATTCTTAATGTGTAGCAGTTTTTATATATTACCAAATTATTTGGTAACTAGGCCAAAGATGCAATTTAGCAAATAAAATATGTTACATTGTCGTGTTGTCGTAATGTTGTGTTGTCATGAGGTCTTCTTCCAGCAGTCAAACAATTGTTTACATCGAAACAATTATGTTTGCAATATTTGTCGCTTTGTCGCATTGTCACTATATGGCCTAATAGGTTACTTATTTGGTAGTTATTAATTCTGTGTTCGCAGCTTTACCTTGAGAGCTGTGGGAGATATTCGCCAACAAACAAGCAAACAAAAAAAACAAACTTCTACTTTTATATAGAAGATATATATATATATATATATATATAGAGAGAGAGAGAGAGAGAGAGAGAGAGATGAGAAAGAGAGAGGATAGATGTTTTGTTTATTCATATTGCCTCATTTCTCATATTAATAATTTATATAACATTTGAAAATTGCTGCTAAAACTGAATCTGGTCCTATCTTTAATGCTTCCACAACTAACAATAAACCATAGGTAAATACCAGTTAAATGTAGTACTTTTAGAAACATTACAATTCTTCATGAGGCTGTTTACATCCATTTAATTAGAGTTATTTACTTTGTTCTTTAGAAGCTCAATGATCCATGTAAACACAGATAATGTAAAAAGCAAGATCTGCACGCATATACAATATTCATTACAATGGGCAAATTAGTGACAGTCATGTTTATTTATGTTATTATTATTATTATTATTATTATTATCACTAACATATATTTATATAGTGCCAGCATACCCTGCAGCACTTTAGAGCTCTACAACACAATTGGGAACAAACACAGTGCGTGGTAATCTGGGAGAATAATTTAGGGAGATTAAGAGGGTAGTTCAGGAATTTGATAAGCATGCCTGAAGAGATTTATAAGGGAGGGAATTCCACAGAGTGGGGGCAGCCTGAAAACAAGTCCTGCAACCAGGAAAAGGGTCTGGTAATAAGTATAGTTGAGACACAGATTTTGTTGTAAGTGGAGGGGTCAAGTGGGGAGATATTTTGAAACAAGTGAGGAGAGATGTCAGAGGTGCCATCTCTACCCCAGGTAAATGACGCACACTCACCCAGCCGACCACATGATGTAAGATTTCAAATATGTTGTATGACAGGGCTTTCAATGTGGTGGATAATCTATGGCAGGGATTTCAATCTGGTGTGTAGTATATGGCAGGGCTTTCAATCTGATGGTTGGTGTTTGCTAAGGGCTTCAATTGGGTATTAAGTGAATGACAATCCAATATGGTGTATGTCAGGGCTTTCAGTCTGCTGGATAGTGTATTGAAGGTATTTCAAACTGGAGACTAATATTTTTGTGTATGTCACGACATCCAATCTGGAGTCTGGTGTATTGCAGGACCTCCAATCCAATATGCATGGTAGGGTTCACAGTATGTGTGCGTGTGTGTTTACATATATATTTATATATATATATATATATATATATATATATATATATATATATATATATATATATATATATATATATATTTACTTACTTTGTTATATGTATAAATTGTCAGAGGGAAAAAAAATTCGAAGAAACTCATGTGAAAATACATTGTTATAGTGTTCTAGTCTGCTCACAAGTTCTAAATTTGAAGTTGTTATCACAGTTGGGGTGTCATTGTTATCACCTAAACATGAAACAGGTTAGAAATGATTCATTGCTTTGATCTCTTTCACATCATTAGGTGTGATTTTTTTCCATTTGTGTTTTTACGTTGTGTTTTCCTCTGCAAAAGACAACCATAGAAAACAAAGATTTATTTTCTGCATTACATTGAATAGGTCATATATTTTCATCTCTTTATTTACTTTTTTTTATTGTTTTTAGCTATTTAAAGAACTATACAAAATATTTCACAACCCGTGTTGATTTACATGGAACTAATCCCTCCTAAAAAGGAAAATAATTACTTTTAAAAAATCTTTGCAAAGCAAACTTTATGTCAAATGCATATTTTTGTACGTGTTAAAGTTGCAAAAGGGTATTTTATACTAATTTCACCATTCGTACCGCATCTGTCTTTGCTTACCTGACATACTAAAGTCAGTCCCATTCCCTTATCCCTCTTTATCCATCATTAATGTTGTATACTGAACATAATCTGGTATTTCCTATAGAACCCTTCTATTTACTGTAAACAGCATTTCCAAGGGGCGGTGCTGAGATGATTTTGCGACCTCCTGCAATATATAAAGTGACCCCCTCCTCTTCTATAAATTAACATAATGCACTTACAACCTAGCAATTTTGCTCACTTTCATGGTACCATTGGAAACCATGGATCTTGTGTTCATGCCCGCACAAATGCATTTTACTATCATTAAAAATGCATGGCATTAACATCAGTGGGTACGAGGTTAATCAGTTGACCATGATGTAGTATCCATAAATAAGTATTGTCCTTCAGTATCCAGCGGCTCAGTTGAAACAGTGAATGCAGCACTGAACAGCGATTAGAAGAATTATCTACAATATAACGTGTCTGTGTCATTATGCAATAGAGAAAACCTTGCCTTGCTGCTGCATATCCTAATACAGCTTATCGCATAATAAGCAGAACTTACTATCAAAGTGGGATATGGCTTCAAATTATAGTAAAATTTGGGAGGGGGGGCAGCAATACTAGTAAATACTCCAGATGCACCTGGTCTGCTCTACTGAGCATTGCGTGTGATCAGCGCATGTGCAGTGCAGCCCTGTACAGCCCTGTGTATGCTCAAAAGAGGCCCCTGTGCATGCTTAACAGAACAGAGCAGGGACCTCTTCTGAGCATGTGCAAGTCCACATAGGGCATATAGTGGTTTATTTATAGCCTTACATTTTTTATTATAAACCTATTGCCATTACCACTTTATAAAATATCTGTCTGGCTCCTTCAAAATTGCACGTTTTGGCAGAAATCTCATAATGTGCTTTTCAATGTGCTTAAATGTGTTTTTTGATTGTGCGTTTCGGAGTTGTGTCTCAGACACAGATGAGTATTAACATCTTTCTATTGCATAGTCAGAAGTGTTTCTCAGTTACCCTTATCAAGTCATATTTTCAGGAAAAAAAGGATGTAGTATATGGCGTCTGTTCGAAGAGGAACAGGTAAGTAAAGTAATGAAGAGGGCAGGAGTTCATGCTTGGGGTGCCATGGCATCTTGTTAGATGCCGAAGATGCCACTGGACTAACTCTATTGCCAGTGCTAAGGTGAAGTTGCAATATTTTTATATCCAAGAAAGGGCTACAATCCAGACATATTGGGTCCGTATCTCACAGAGGGAAATTCCTAAAACCTGACTTGTTGAGGTAAAATAAAAAAACACCTGCTGTACAGGATATTCAGAGAAGTGACTCACTGGTCTTGTGACAGCAATGCTGCATAGAGTATTCTGATTCATCATAAGATGTGCTGATGTGGAACTAAGCATCAAAATAAGGTAAAGCACATAGGAACTCATGATGAATTGAAATAATTTGCACCCTTAATGTAAGCAAGAAAAATGCGCATGAAGCAGAATGCATCTCCAGATGATTGTAAGTGTAAGATGCGACAGAATCTTCATATGGACGAATGTGTGTGTGCATTTGACTATAATACATATTATACATGCATATAATAAAATAGCATCCATACAATTACTTTTCCACAGAATCAGACAATAATCTTATGTAACAGTGAGTGGGGTTTTGCTGATATGCTGTGTTCACGCTACTCACTTGTCAGCGCAGTGCCTCTACCCAAGTCTTTTAAGCTGCTCTCTATGGGGATGTAGGCACCTTGCTTTACCAGGGGCCAAATTGAACCCACACAGAACTCTCAATGATAACACAACACAGCAAATATGTAAAAAACACCTTGGTACATTTATTAAAGGGATGGGTGATTGGAAAAAGGCATTTAAATCTAGTAGGTGGAATAGTATAAACAGGTGTAACATATAAAATATGTCCACTGGGACCAAACAGACTCTTGCTTGCAGTTCTCTCTGCTCACCCAGAACAGGAGACTCCCTCTGGAGCTAGCTTTGTATGCCCACAATAGTAGCTCTTTACAGGACTCACCCAGAGGTTCACAATCACAGGTCCCTTATAAAACATTCCCCAAACAGGACACTCACCAGTTCTTGAAGGGCTCAGACTCACCAAGTATCTCCAACCCTCCTCACTGGCTGGATTCTGAATAGCCTGTCTGCTCTGCTCTATCTCCTCTGTGACACTCTTTCCCTCCTGCAGCTGCTCCACTCTTTCCCATGATGGCTGCTCTCATTCTCCCAGACAGCTCCTCTTTATATCCTCCCTGCTTCTGATTGCTGCCGGCAGGCTCCCCAGATTACCATCTCCCTTCTCTGTTTACTCCTCCCACCAGTAACCTAGACAGCTGGGTAAGGCAAATATAGAACTGGAATCAGTGCCATTTTGTTGGAGTCAATGGATGCCACCATTTTGTTTTCGCTCAGTGGCTGCTGGGGTCACTATTAAACCCAAACTTTTCCCATTCTTTTCGACCAGTGATCTACTGGCTGCGACATGGTCACTCTGTGTCAGCATGTCCTCCTGGAATGAAACCCCAGTGGGTGTCTCTCACAGATAGCCCGTCACTCTACAGTCCCTGTGGGCTCTCACCTTCCTCCATTTCCCAGTTCAGAGACCACAGAAATGTGTACACATCTGGGGGAGGGAACAGTCCTACTCTGCACTGGCATGGTTGAGCATTTTTTGTATACAGAGCATCTCCTACAACTGTTAACACAAGTTTTATGACTTGCGGGTTTGTACAAAATCCCAACTGCATCGTACTTGGCCTAATTGGTGACCAAATTGTTCACTCTGCCCAACTGATTCCCATTTGTTTGTGTTTAGTTTTAATTGATATCTTGACTAGTCACATAAACTGTGTTGCTGTCCTAAATTGGTTGAAATCAACCAAATTGTCCAATATCATGTGTGCGAATATAGCCACCTTAATGCAATTTGAAGGGGCTAATCGTAAAAGAATAGGTCTGAGGTAAGGCCAGTTTTCATGAGGGGAACATTTATCATGTACATTACAACAAAATATTTAAAAGGTGAACACTTATTTATATAGCAAAGATAAGTTCGATGTGAAATATCTGACGTTATGGGAAGCTTACATACATTTATAAATGATACTATATAACTTTTCATATTGGATCATTGTATAATATGGGCTGTCAATTATATATTCTATGTAGCTTATAATGTTAGACAACACTAATTGAATGTAAAGTATTTGGTTGATGCATTTGCTGAAGACTTTTTGTATTGTATTTGTATTTGGAATTGTACATCTTGAACAGCATTACAGTACATTGGCAATTTATTTTTATTATCTATTAAAATAAGCATATCATTAGTCCCACTCAAAAAATATGGTAATTTGCATGAATGTCCTACATTTTGTTAAGACTCCAGGGAGTTGTTTCCACAGTTCAAAGTAGATGAATATTACACAGATACAGCATATGAATTCTGAATGTGTTTTGAACTGTGTAATGGCCCAAAGGACATCTTCACTAGGGTAAATATAATGAATTAATAATTATCTGACACACATCAATAAGAATTGGCAGACTGAATTACACTTTTATGTGTAGTTATGTAACAGCTCCGTGACCTTAACAGATCGTGTTTTGTAGTTATTATGGGAAATAATGTTCCAACTATGCTACAGTTTGATAGGCGATATGTCAGTTTAAATTCTAGTATAAATAATGGAATATGTAGACACATATTACGATATATACTGTATAAAAACTTAACAGTGTCTGTTTTGTGGATCTTTTGCCCTGAACATAGGGAATGTATTAAAGTATTGGGAAAAACAAAACATGCCTTGTTGATGAGGACAGACCTCAGCTTGAGAAATCAATGATAAAACAGTAAGGGGAAATGATTAAATGTTCCTATAAAGGGATCTACACTAAAGCATTATTTAACATTTTTCAATAATCCATGTAACATGTTGATCACCAATCAGTAGACCAGGGGTCGGCAACCCCCGGCACGTGTGCCAAATGTCCAAATGTGGCACGCCATGACATGAACATGTCATGAACATTTGACATGAACATTTGTGCCATTACTATTATCATAAAAGCATAAAATAAGACATAATAAGTGTGTGTGTGTGTATATATATATATATATATATATATATATTTATTTATATATATGTATATATATATATGCACGCACACACACACACACACACACACACGCCCATCTGGCAGACCTGGGCTTCGCTAGATTTTAGCCGGCACACTGATAGAGAAAGTTTGCCAACCCCTTCAGTAGACAATAGGGCTGATCAGGGGAGTGCTGGCAAATGTTAGCCTGGGGGGCAAAGCTCGACTTGGCAGTCTATTTTAAATGAAAAAATGCAAGTGACCCCGCACAAGAAAGCCCAATACGGGACTGACCCGGGGGGTAGTTTCGCATCTGCCCCCCAGCCCACTCTGCCCCTGGGGTCGATGCAGAGTGAGTACAATGCTAACTTGAATAGTGTATCTTGCGAGAAATTGCTTTACCCATGCCCAAAAAGTAGACGCACATATGCATCCTTGCAGATTTGCGTGACTCCGCCACTTATGCCTAACCACAACAAGGTAGGTAGCACATGGGTGGCCTAGCATAGGCTAAGTACAGTAAGGACATGTTAGCACAGTTGTGAATGCAGACAAGGAAAGATATATATATATATATATATATATATATATATATATATATATATATGATGTCGAATAGTCTCCAGCACTAGCAAACCACTTGTGATTGGCTGGTTATGATTGATAGATTCAATTTAAAGTAAAGATTGCAGATATGTCTATGTTATCATAACATTATGTTGGTATACTAAATTATCATTACATTTCAGTATTTTAACATGGTAATGTTATGCCATTGGTCATAGGAGGATATGATTCCATGGGTGCACAGGTCTAACATTGTGTAGCATATATTGGATACAGTGCTGTGACCTTATAACCTGTAGGTAGTGACGGAACTACCATTGGTGCAGTAGGTGCGGTGCAACAGGTTCCATGGAGATAATGGGGCCCGCTGCACGGCAAATACAGAGGGTCGGAAGTAGCGAGTTGTCGGCCCCGGTTACCTCCTCCCTGCTTCCCAGCACCAAGGTGCACAACTCACTAGTTCCGCCTCTGCCTGTAGGTTTAACTATTGTTATCACTACATAATACAAACGTGGTTTAAAAAAATCAATATAGTTAGTAATAATAACTGAAATAAAGATACTAGATCTGTTGCAATATAAACTAAATTGAAATTGGCACACAAGTGGGCATCGCTTCGTTACAATCGCGGATGAGGGTGCCTATTGCTTCTGAAGCTCCCTATCTCTCCATGTTTCCTCCCTTCCCCTGAAATATAACAGTGTTGTGTGTATAGTGCTGCCATACAGAGCTGCAGTGAACATGTCATTCCTTACAACTTTCTTACCGTTAGGACAAAGGTGCCATCAGCTGGGACACTGGGACAGACTCCTCAAATCGGGACTGTCCCACCTAATTGGTGACATTTGGGTGGTATGGAAATATACCTGTCAACAATCCATATTCGAAAATTGGGGAAGTTTAGCTATGCCCTGATCCGCTCATACCACACCCTGATCTGCTCATGCCCTAATATATGGTATAAATACAGAAGAATGTTGCAATGGGGGCATGATCAGTATACAAGGGGGATGCACATTGCTTTAGAAACACCACCTCTTCCAAATGCATCAAACATTGTATTATGTAGATGTAGGTAAGTGAGATGGTGGGGAGTGAAATTAGTTAGTGTATGTACATATACTGTGTGTAATATAAATATATATATATATATATATATATATATATATATATATATACACAAACACTAAAATAATAAATACAATTATTTAATAACATGATCTGCCCATGATTGCAAAAGAGAATATTAAAGTACTGCAAAAAAGCATAGATGTAGGTACCTGTATCCATGTTGCATTCTCATGGTCCATCGAGCAGTTGCTTTGCACTACATTTTCAGCATTTATGCCTCGCTAATTGCGGAATGCTTACATTCCTTTTTTATTTTGACAGTCACGGTTTTCTGTACTTTACAAGAAAAGGGTTGTGGTGTCAGATATTGGATATGTTGACAGATATAAGAATGCTTGTAAACATGCACAACGTTCACTCATTGCAATTGTTCATAAAATTTCACTTTGCAACTCAGAATGTCTGCTCCACCTGCAATCAACATAATTTTGCTGTAATAATTAATGTATGTGTCTGTAAAAAAAAATGTTGCTGTGTTCGCCACCTCATATGTTGAATTGTAAATTTCTATGCAAGATGGGACAATGGAGCTGATTAGTTGATTGACTTTGCAAAAGGATAGGTTTCTGATTATACATTAAAATGCAGGATATTGATTATTTCAAAATTCACATTTGGATTAATTTCGTATTGTCTGAAATAAAGATGTTAGGAACAATTTTGAAATCTAAAAAACTGCAGGTTTTAAGTGTAGATTTCTCAGCTACCATTTGCCTGAACATGTAGGGAAAGTGTATTAATTTACCGTCTAGAAAAGGGTTTGATATGCTTTAGAGAAAACTGAACTGCAATATATTGCCTTGCAGTTTCTTATATGATCTGTACGAAATTGTTCAGTGCAAGTTGCCATATTTCTGTGAGAGGACATCCCACTCAAAGTTATTGAATGATCAATACATTAACTGCCCTGTTACAGTCATGGCCAAAAGTTTTGAGAATGACACAAGTATTGTTTTTCACAAAGTCTGCTGCATCAGTTTTTATGATGCCAATTTGTATATACTCCAGAATGTCATGAAGAGTGATCAGATGAATTGCAATTATTTTCAAAGTCCCTCTTTGCCATGACAATAAACTTTATCCTAAAAACAACATTTCTACTGCATTTCAGCCCTGCCACAAAAGGACCCGCTGACATCAGGTCTGTGATTCTCTCGTTAACACAGGTGAGAGTGTTGATGAGGACAAGGCTGAAGATCACTCAGTCATGCAGATTGAGTTAGAATAACAGACTGAAAGCTTTAAAAGGAGAATGGTGCTTGAAATCATTGTTCTTCCTCTGTTAACCATGGTTACCTGCAAGGAAACACGTGCAGTCATCATTGCTTTGCACAAAAAGTGCTTCACAAGCAAGGATATTGTTGCTAGTAAGATCGCACCTCAATCAACCATTTATCGGATCATCAAGATCTTCAAAGAGAGAGGTCTAATAGTTGTGAAGAAGGCTTTAGGGCACCCAAGAACATCCAGAAAGCACCAGGACGTCTCCTAAAGTTGATTTGGCTGCAGAACCAAAGCACCACCAGTGCAGAGCTTGCTTAGGAATGGCAGCAGGCAGGTCTGAGTGCATCTGCACACACAGTGAGTCGTAGACTTTTGGAGGATGGCCTGGTGTCAAGAAGGCCAACAAAGAAGCCAGTTCTCTGCAGGAAAAACATCAGGGACAGACTGATATTCTGCAAAAAGTATAGGGATTGGACTGCAGAGGCCTGGGGTAAAATCATTTTCTTTGATGAATCCCCTTTTAGATTGTTTGGGGCATCTGGAAAAACGCTTGTCGGAAGAAGGAAAGGTGAGCACTACCATCAGTCCTGTTTCATGCCAACAGTAAAGCATCCTGAGACCATTCATGTGTGAGGTTACTTCTCAACCAAGGGAGTGGGCTCACTCACAATTGTGCCTAAGAACACAGCCATAAATAAAGAATGGTACCAAAACATCCTCCAAGAGCAACTTCTACCAACCATCCAAGAGCAGTTTGGTAATGAACAATGCCTTTTCCAGCATGATGAAACACTGTGTCATAAGGCAAAAGTGATAACTAAGTGGCTCGGGGATCAAATCGAAATTTTGGGTCCATGGCCAGGAAAATCCCCAGTCATTAATCACATTGAGAACTAGTGGTCATTCCTCAAGAGGCTGATGGACAAACAAAAACCCACAAATTCTGACAAACTCCAAGCATTGATTAGGCAAGAATGGGCGGCCATCAGTCAGTATGTGACCCAGCAGTTGATTGACAGCATGCCAGGGCGGATTGCAGAGGTCTTCAAAAGAAGGGTCAATACTGCAAATTTTTACTCTTTGCATAAACTTAATGTAATTGTCACTAAAAGCCTTTGACACTTTTGAAATGCTTGTAATTTTGCTTCAGTATACCATAGCAACATCTGACAAAAAGGAATAAAAGCACTAAAGCAGCAAACTTTGTGAAAACCAATACTTGTGTCATTCTCAAAACTTTTGGCCATGAATGTTCTGCAAACCATAGTGGAAGGCAGTTCTGTTATAATAGAATGTGTTTGATGTTAGTATGCACAACATATTACCACATAATGTCAGAGACATTATTATGGCAGCTTCCTATTAGCAAAGTGGGATATAGTCAATCTGTGGCCACTTAACCTGTCGACAGTCTGACTGTGGCTACATACAAAATAGTTAGTGTAAGACAGTTCCAATGTCCCCTCACTCTCGATTAATTTAAGTAATAAATTAAGCTAAACCAGGCACTAGTTTAGGAGACGGGCAGAAGTATTTATTTTGGTGAAAAGGGTGTGTAGCTGGATCATATAGAAATAACTTATTGTAAAAATGTATTTCAATTAGTGGCACAGGCGCCAATTTATATAATTGCAAATGTACTGATTCCTGATACAAGAGGCACATTGTAGACAAAATGTGTTTTGTAACTTCTGAAGGCAGACTAATCATGCTAATTAATTCTTTTCATGTGAGTGGCCAACATGTCTTTTTAGTCTAAATGCACTGCAGGAGGTTGTTACCTTCCTTTCATGTGTAGTTTCCATCCTGTATCTTAGAACCTGTCTTAATAATGCAACCAACAAGTTTTAGGAAATAAGAGATTGATGTAAATGTTGTTAAAGTATAAAATTGGTTAGAGAACATATTGCATCCTGATGATAATAATTGAATGTAATGTCTCAGACATTGCAGTGCTAGCTGGTATCAGGGGTCTGAATCTGTATAAAAAGAGCACTGTTTAACCATGTAATGTATCATTCCATCTGTAAGTTCTAGAAAGAACACTAGTACTATGAACTGGCGTGTAACTGTCCTTTTTAGGACTACTTGAGCTAATAAAACATCACTGCTTCAAGATCCTGCTTTGACGACTACTTACTTGCTGTAATTCCTGTTAACTACAGATTAGACCAATCTAATCCGTTATCCGGCTGTTCTGAGGTTGGGACCCAGCATCTGGTAGCAACGCTCTGCCCGCTACCCTGCAGCTCTGGCCATTGTGAGAGGCCGGGTGGAACCATCCACAGCAACCCTGATCTAAAGGAAGAGGTCAGGGGTTCCAACCAAGGTGCCAGCAAGGGGGTACACTAGCAGCGAGATTTACCCAGAAGGAAGCGGTTCTAAGTGCCGTCGAAGGAGTCTAGTGGTGGCAGCAGAAGCTCCTCCTCCTACTGCGTTTGGAGGGGCAAAATTGGGATACCAAAAAGGGACGGTGTCAAGGCAATCTCAGCCGGTACCCAGCAGGCACAGACAGGTTGGCATAGGAGGTCCATCCTGTCACAGGGTGGTACTGTAGTGATAGGAGGTTAGACTTCTATGTGAAATTTGCTCAGTAAACCTGTGCAGATTTTTCCGTCTCTCTGCACCAAAGCATACTTCTAGTTTGAACAGGCATCTGCCAAGAGCAAATAATTTAGGTGGATAAAACAGGGGCAGCTATGCAAAATCATTGTGTTTTATTTTCCACTTGGGTATGCTAGGAAAATAAGGCTCTGTTTTGTGTTGAACAGTGTGTTTATTTTAGCTTTAAGTGCTCTGTTTTTCATTTATTACTTTGTAAGTGAAATACTATTTACCATCTGTAGAATAAGTGTGACTTTGAATCTGGCAGACCTTTAAAGTATAAGGAGGGATTGAGTTAGGTCTATATAAGTTTCCACACTATTTATTGTATACTTTTTATAATAACTAAGCTGTTTTGTAG